>NW_011347849.1:0-3364 GCF_000735185.1 Notothenia coriiceps
ATAAGACATGGAAAGAGGAAAATGTGTTAGACATGAAATAACAAACTCACTGGAAGAGATAGATATAGTAATGTTATTTAGGAGTTGTATTTATCATATACAGTTACTCTCAGTTGATGGTTGTTTAAAGTAGATAGGAAACTGAAAACGTAAACGATCCACCAGAATTGTGTTTTTAAGTTTATGAAGAAGGAGTAGAAAGTAAAAAGAAGGTTTTTGTAAGTTTGTCAGAGGGAATCTGTTAATGTTTAAGCATGACAGAGGTTTTTATTGAAACAATTAAGTAATAAGGACAGAAAAAATTTCCGTGATGATTTATTTAGGTTTCAGCTTTAGTAATAATGAAGATTACATTTTGTAATAATTCCTTTAAGTGTTCCAAAAATATATTCATTAACTGTAGTCAGATTACTTGTTTTAAATATATAGCGCTGNAAGAATAGTGTTTTAATAGAACTGTCATTCCTCATGGTTTTAAAAGATAAATCATCAGTTTGTATGGACTTTGATGAAGAAATGGATCATGGTGGAGAATGAAGACCTTTTTGGTTTCAAATTTAAGAACATTTTAAAGAGGAAATTTATTTTATTTTCCTGACTAGAATTTTAGAAGCAGGACGCCAATTAGACAAAAGAGATTTTACAATGTAGTTGTACAACTTTTAAAGAAGTAAAGAATCTGGTTAGACTACTACCATTAATGGGTTTAACATTCACATGTTTCAGCATTCCTGACCATAGACACTCAGCTGTTTTATTTTGTCAACCGGTGAGGGAGAGATTTAAATTGAGTTTTTCTCCAGTAGCTGATTTGCTGTGATTACAGCAGCATTGGATAGTTGTGCGCCACCTTTGGGTTGTACTCTGAATCAGTGTGTTGGTGAAAAGTTGCTCATTGCAAACAGAAGAACTGTGCAAAGAATGCATCTCTGAGGAGGTATTGACAGTTTGCTTGTGCCTCGTTGTCAAGGCAACAGTGGTGTGAAGAGGTACTGCGGTTTTTTGGGATTTCTGCTGTACAGAGGACAACGTGTGTCTGCCAAGTGATTCCTTCCCTCATCCCAATGCCAGAGAGAGTTTCATTAAAGCCTTCTGACCAGGGCCGGTTATAGCTTTTTGGGGGCCCTGCCACTAACTACAGCTGAAGAGGACAATGAATCATTGACTGTTCTCAATATGACAAAATATTGAGACAGGCTGGTATCAGTCTGTTCAGACTCTGAAGAAATCATGCGCTGATTTTACAGCATAACTGTGCAAGAGTTTACCAGAAGGTGGTGTAGAACGATATGCTTAGCGTTTAGGAAAGGAGGCTGATTGTTTAATGATGGTCTGGAATACTGAAAAGATTAAAGTTTAATATCCTTGTTTGGCAAACAAGACATCTGATTATTATGTCACACATGATAAATCTTGACATAGAACCTAGCTATGGGTAAACGTGTGGACGTTATACCATTATTATCATGAACTAAAAATAAATAGGGAAATAGTATCTGGTTAAAGATGGATGGATTTCATATCCTAGAGAGGATTAGTTATATTGTGCATATTTACTAATGTATTTTAAAGAACTACATTTAGAGAGATTGAATTGACTTGATAAATAAGTAATGATAGACAAGTTATATTTCCCACGAATTAGTCAATTGGTCAATTCAAAATAGCAGTAAAGGGGAAACTGTTAAAGTACAATGGGAAAATCATCCTAAAACACACTGAGGCAGAAAGGGGGAGACATGATGGAAATATGCACTACACTTTAAGCAGTGGGTGTTATATATTCTTCAATTTTTCCATCATATTAACAAATTATTCTTCAAGATATTTTTATTCATGTGTGAACAAAGTAGTGATCTCATTTGTTACAATATTGATCACCATTAAAGGGATAGTTTTAGGAACCACTCTATGAGACAAATCTTTATTTGTATGGATAATGTTGAAGGGAAAACTAGTTCTGAAAAATTATAGTATTTCATTTTGAGGTATTGGTTTCACCATTATGACATATATTACAATACGAGAACTTTTTAGGGGGAATTAACTGTTGTTTGTAGTCCAGAATGTAGTGTTTAAAATGGAGTAAAAGTAGAAACAGCACATTTGATTTTGAAAAAGCCATATAATTGGAAGGAATGTGGGGTCACTGAACCCATCCTGCTGTGGTTTTCAGGTCTTACTTGCAGCTTCACAGGGAGCGCAAGGCATCAGTTTATGAGTTTGAAAGACATGCTTCTCCACCTTCGAATAGACATCCATTTAATTAGTAATGACCTGACATTTTGAGATGTTAAAAAGTAAAAACATACCTACCATAAGTGATAATTCCTAAATTCAACTACAAACCATTGATGAAATTAGTAGATTTTGAATCCATAACATTAGTGTGTTCCATTACCAGAGACATTAGCAGTTCATATTATATTTAGATTTTAAATAGGATCTCAAGGATTTCATTTAAAAATAACAGAGATGCTTTTCAGAAATTCAGAGCTATTGAAATGTGTTATTTAGTTCACCTGAAGATGTTGGGGTTTGTTTTGTTGACACAGGCCAAGTATTAAGATTCTGAAGCTGCACTGGCAGTGGTGGGTCAAACACCTGAGGGCCCAGAAGCCCTGAGCGTAGACTGGAGGGGTGGGTATCAGATTTCTCCACACAGGTTGACGCCAAACGGGGACGAGGAGCAGGAGGCCGACACAGCGGAGTTCGTCTGGCTGAAGGTCATCAGGTCTAGGTGGCTCAACCCCAGGTTCTCCGGCCTCTACAGAGTGACCCAGAGGACATCTCATGCTGTCCGTCAAGGAGAAAAGGGGGACAGCTGGTACCACTGGAGCCAGTGTGCGGCGGGGAAACCTCCGGCTAGGACCATGGAGGACCTCAGGACGGATCTGGCTCTCGTCTAGGACTCGACTAGGAAGCGGCCATCAGCGGACTGGAGGAGCAGGATCCTGAGGACATACATCCAGCAGATGGCCCAGAAGCCGCTGTCAGCAGTCTGGGGGACTTCTCGAGGCAGCAGAGGAGTCTACTTCTCTCTGATCAGATTAATCAGTTCCACCTTTGAAGGAAAGGCCGCATCTCCCCCGGATAGTTCAACACACAAGGACGCAGTATTTTAACATATTTTGGTCTTCCTTCACTGACATGAAAAGTTATATTCTGTTCCCAAAGTTTTAATGTAGAGGGACAGACACAGTAGCAAAGCATGACAGTAGTTATGTTTCAAATGTCTTATGTAAATTGATCTTTTGTTATAAAGATCAAAAGGGGGATTTGTGATATATTCATTTTAATGTCACCTCATATATTCGTGTGTGTTAAATTTGAAGGGACAAAGTACATTTTTCCTCTTTTAAAT
>NW_011347850.1:0-2579 GCF_000735185.1 Notothenia coriiceps
ATGTTGTTGAGTTAAAATATATCTATACATCTAATATGACAGTTTATAAGCATTGACAACATAGTTAAAGGATGATGTACTTACTTTCGTGATGTTGGGAAAAAGTGAATCTCTAGCTCGCGGCGTCCGCAGAGTATAGCCCCGCCTACGGAGACGCTGATTGGTCAATTCTTGGTTGCTGCGGGAGCAATTCTTGGTAGCAATATGGGCGCTGATTGGCCAGAGCTCTCAATTCTTGGTAGAATCTTGGTAGCAGACGTGAACGTGATTGGCTGTCGCTACCAAGAATGAGCTCGACTCACAGGCGACCGGGAGCATCCTTGGGCAAGACACTTTACCCGCATTTGCTCCTGTGGGTAATGTCCACAGTAATGACTCTTACATGTCTAATATGTGTAATGTGTATTTTTTAAAACGCTTTGAGCACCTGTAAAAGCGCTCTAATAAAAAATGTAATCCATTATTATTATTATAAATCAATTGAGTGAAAATGAAGGCTATTAAAAAGTATTAAACAGCATTTTCCAAGGTATTACATTTTGTAGCTTGTTTTCAATAAGTATATCAATTGTCCAAAGAGGTTGTATTCTACAGTCTGCCTGAATGTAATCATTGCGTAGGTGTGTAGTGTGATTCTGTGTAGTTTATTTATGGCATCCCGTTGGATTTGACGTCATCTGAACAGGACATCGCACGCTCACTGCTTGGTCCGTTTACGCCGGTTGTTAAACAACATCGTTATGGGGAAATGCAAGTCTGCGTCCAAATGGTTGGAAGATAAGGAGGAAGGACAATCAATACTGTATATAGTCAATGTGAGGTAAAGTGTGTCGCCAATGTAACCAGTTAAAACTCAGTGGCGATGAGGTCTTCAAATGTATGGAAAGGGTCTTAAAAAAGGTCTTGAAAGGGATTAAATGTAACTTCAGGATTCCTGCGTATACCCTGTGTCTCTAGTTAATTGTATCAAAGTCAAAGTTAACTTTATTGTCAAGCTTTCAGTTTGTGTGTACAGACAGAGAGATCCAAATACCCTTTCCCACAATCCCGAATACAAAAACACATATATAAAAATATGTGTGCAATAAAGGCATCGGATCCAGTTCTTCCTCTGTTCTAACGTTAGTCTTCTCTGCATCACAACAGAATGAGCAGCTCCTGCAGGACGTTGACTTCTACCGCGGGGAGCTGGAGCAGAAACAGCCGTCGCCGTCCAGAGACGAGAGCGCAGAGACGCAGAGGAAACTCAACCTGGCCAACCGGCAGCTCTACCAGTGCCTGGAAGACCTTCAGGTACCTGGAAATCTGTTAAACCATCTGGGGGTTATTTAAACACACCATTATCTTTGAAAGCCTGCCAATAGTACTATGCGTTAGACTTTGGAATTATCCTTTAAGGGGAAAATGTGTCCAAACTGCTGCAAACAAGCAAAATCAGGGACGTTTGCAATTACTAATACACCTCTCCTGCCAAATATCTCTTTGGCTCTACATGTGTTTTTCCACACATTAAGTTAATCCAATTATTTGATTTCCATTAGCGAACGGAAGATGACAACGCACACCTGAAGACGCAGAACGAGCAGATGCAGAAAAGTCTGGAGGAGTCGGTGAGGGAGATGGAGAAGATGACGGACGAGTACAACAAGATGAAGATCGTTGTGCAGCAGACCGACTCCATCATGGACCAGCTCAGGAAAGACAGGGATCATTCAAAGCTGCAGGTAGAGAACCAATTGAATTGACTGCATTTTGTTTTCTCAAGCTGCAGGTGTTGACTTTCAAGCTAACACTTTGACTTTAGCCTCACAGTAGTACATGAGGCTGCTAATCTGTGAAACAAAATCTTCCTCTGCCTTCTCCAAATGCTCTTTATGGCCTTTACAAGATTCCAGCTCACTCCATGGAAAACAACCAATCACAGCCAAGGAGATTTTAGTGTCAAGCACGGCTCATAAACTCTGTTCAAACTGTCCAGCGCTGATCAAGAGCGCTATTTTTAGGCAATAGCATAGGTCTCAGATATATACAAAAATATAAAAATCATGTCTATGAAGTGTTTTGCTCAAAATACCAAACAGATCACCCATTCTAGCCATGCCTCATATCCCTCTATTTCACTTCCTGTTTCAAAAGTGCTGATTTGGGGTGTAAAGCTTAAAAAAGAAAAAAGGAGGGGGCTGAGCTCATTCGGGACCCGGCAGCTACTGTCTAAACTAAATACTGCCGTGATGAAACGCCATATCATGGATTATCAAGGATTATCTCTGAAACAGTATGGAGCTCAAAGGCTTTCTCTCTTGCCGGTTATACCACAAGGTGAGTTCTTTTTTACTTCCTGCTTCTTCACACACATGCTCTCCAGTACAGGTTAGCTCTGAGTGTTAACGATGCTAATGTAAACACCGACCATATTACGTCCAAAACAGTCGGGCATTGTTTCTGATAGCAACGTTTCTGATAGGGCCGTGGGTCCACATTTCAGATATTACGTCATATCGGACGCAAATCTGGATCAGCTCCGTTGTTCCCCCGTTTTTAGAGATTTGGGTACGGAGGAAAAGAGAGAGGGTTTTATT
>NW_011347851.1:0-2637 GCF_000735185.1 Notothenia coriiceps
GTCACACGCGGGAGGTCACGTGGGGAGGCTTTTTTGATGCGGAAGTAAAAATGTCTTACAAAAACGATGCCAGATTTCACTGTAGTGTATATTTATGTATATTCTTTTGAAAATCTAGTGTAGGCCTATACATCATTTTCCTACACATTTATTCACAGGTGTCTTTAACCTGGAAGTTGCTTGAGGGCTGCAGAACAGGCTCTCACTCTCTCTCAGCTGTCCTGCTCGGTGCACCTGGACACCGCTCCTGTGTTTGTTTTATTGTTGGTTGTAACCACTGTGTTGGTAAATAAACAGTGTTGGGACTAACGCGTTACAAAGTAACGCGTTACTGTAACACCGTTATTTTTGGCAGTAACTAGTACTCTAACGCATTATTTTTTAAATTGAGTAACTCAGTTACCGTTACTACATGGTGCGTTACTCCGTTATTTTTTCAGTACTTGAGTAAATGTACTTAGATACTTCCTGTGTCACATGCGGAGACGAGCTGTGGGCGTGTTTTTGTTTACTAACAAGACTATCATGGCGGCGGCTGCGGAGCTCAAGTCGAGTTTCTCCGCCTGGAGGTATTCTCAATATTTCACTTTTGTCGAGCACAAAGAAAAGAACGTTTTAGTTAAATGTAAGTTGTGTCTTGGCGGGTCAAAGATCCTATCTACTGCCCAAAACAGCAATTCAAATATGTTGAAACATCTGCAGAAACAGCATACTGGGACGAAGATAGTAGCTAAGACCACAGACCCAGACTCATCCGACGCCACTCCACCTCCACCTAAGCAACAGCGGCTGGATTTTAACCGAGGGACTGCTAGCCAGGGAAAAGTTGATAAAGCCATTTCACGGTATGTTGTAGAACACAGGCAGGCTATTTCTACTATTTATATTGCTATTTCTTGATCAACAGATTGTATTATTCTCCAATGCAATAACAGTACTGAAATGAAGGCTATAAGGGCATTAATGGGAGCCCTTTTTTTAAGTAACTAATGCGTTACTGTTCACAGTAACGCGTTAAGTAATCAGTAAAAGTAACTGAGTTACTTTTGAAATGAAGTAACTAGTAATGGTAACTAGTTACTGGTTTTCAGTAACCAACACAACACTGTAAATAAATACTTCTTTTGGGCAACTCCTGTGTGGAACTGTTGTCCTTATGTTGCAAGCAGAGCCAGCTTGTAACAATATATAGACAATAGTGGGATCTGCTTTCTTATTATTTTCAAATCATAGTTTTTTTAATAAACTTTCTGTCATTTCTTTATTAATAATAACGTTTTAAATGGTAATTTTGTCTGCAATCTCTACAACTGTACTTATTCCTGTGTCAAATGTCCTTTATTGGTCATCAGGCTATCTTGAATATGTCATTCATTCTGGTTTAGCCAAAACCAATAATATAGTATTTATAGAGAATCTTATTTCACAAAAGTTATAATATTATCAGATGGGTAACAGGATGTGCGGGTCAGTTTCCAGCCACCTCGAACTTTATGAGACAATCCGCACCTCCATTCAAATGTTTGAAAACATCAGTTAACCAACCACCCGAACCCCACCCAACCGGATATACTGTACGCACACCTTATGCATTTAACAAGGGGCCACATTTTTACAAGCTAACACAGCCACTGAGATGTACCAAAGGTGCTGTACACAAAAGGGACATGTGTATTATGCAGTGGCGAGCCGCGACTTTCCCTCGAGTTATTACGTCACAGCGTATACTTCAGCGGAATATCAAAACAACGGCCCGGGGTGCAACACGCACCAATGAAAGCGACCCTCTACCACACAAAACAACACCTGTAAATAACCCTATTTGTGTTCTTTGAAATTGAAAAGGATATTGCATTGTGTTTGTTACTTTCGTTGCAGTTGTATGTCTTAAGTGTAATTTGGCATGCTTTTATTTCGAAGGTGAGTTAACGCTGTTGAGGAAGTTGTTGTTGCAATGGAAACAAGAAAAGTTTCACAGCGGGCGGAACTTGTCATAAAGTCCGCGATAATAACACCCACCCATTTAGAGGGAAGATATGATTGGTCAATTGTACTGTCATTTGACATTACTCTCTCGTTCAGTTACTATAGCTGGGCCCTCTGTGAATTCATAGCTGGACCGCCTGGACGTCCAACTGCTCCTTCACAGTAACTCGCAGAGACGAGCTTCTTTTATTTAACCCTTCACATTCCAACATAAACTGAATAGACAGATTCGAAGGATTTATTTCTTTGGAAATATTATTTTAAATACAATTAAATCAAATTATTTTGGTAAAACTAATGAAAAATAGAACTAAAAAAAATTATTATTATTTGTAATGTTTTTTTATATTATTTTGTAGAATATCTTAGGCCCTCACAGAGGGCCTAGAGGGCCCTGACGGCTCGCCACTGCTCCAATCATAGAGCTTGCGGACTATTACGGGGTTTGTCAAGCGAAGCAGAGAGAATACTTACTTCCGGGTGTAATATTCTGTAAAGCAAATGAGCTGCTCCGACCCTCGGTCCTGATGGACTCCAACTTGTGTTTATTAATCAAACAAATAAATAAACACAAGGATAATTATGTGTTATTGTTGAGTAAATAGGAGAATTGCACAGGGGAAAATAACGTAATCTATTGTGGTGATTGAC
>NW_011347852.1:0-2726 GCF_000735185.1 Notothenia coriiceps
ATCCAACTCACAGGTTTATCATTACTTTGAGAAAAAAGATTATTAATTTAACCCTTTTAGAAGGGAAGATATGGTCATTTGTTCTGGGAATGTCATTTTCGAGCCTGAAACCTGAAAAACAGGCTTGGGGCTTAAGAGGTTAAGGGAGAACCTGATGCCTTCTATAGAGCATGGGGGACATTCATACACTTGTTGGAAAGGAACTATACGACCTGGTCAATTAGTATGCAAGAGATGAATCATGAATGCTGTTTTTAGTGGGGGTTTTTTAAATTATTGTTGACTGTCACATCTTCATATGTAAAATTGTATTAATTTCAGGATTCATTTTTTTTTATTATTGTAACTTTGTTCTATTTATTTAATTAACCTTTTTCCCCTTCTTCTTTGGGGGAATGTCTTTTGCTTAAATAAAAAAAATGAAAATATTTATCAAAAAAAGATGAGCCAACCTCAGCTCAAAGCGGGAAACACTATTTGAACACTATTTCTTATTAGCAGAGGATCTTCAGAATAAGCTATAACACAACAACAAAAGCATTATCATCGAAATAAGTTAATCATTATAGCAAGAAATCACAAATTATTATAGTGACTTTTTGATCAATATATTTCTACTGATCAGATGATACTGCAATGAGATATGTTTGCATTCATTTGTCATTATTACTGCAGACATATTTACTGATAGAAACTTTCTTTAAATCCAGATATTGTGTCTTGAAAAGGAAAACAATCTATTCAGTTCAAGTTACATTATACTTTCATTAAATATGGATTTAAAGAAATAAAAAGCAGCTAGGTTATCATGTAGAGATGAGGAGCGTTACAGTTTTAAATGAAGCTGTTGTTAAAATGTTTTTCTTATCATTTGAAGGGTTGGTATTTCTTTATTATTAACCCTGTTGGGTTCCTTTACACTGTGACCTGACTTTGTTTACCTTGACCTCTGCATGCTTGGTCCCCTTACTGCAGTCCCACACTGACATCATGTGTTCATTAGAGTCGTCAATCACACACAGGAACGCTCCGGAGTCCTAAACACAACACCAACACAAAATCACATCACGTCAACTTAGTATCATGTAAAGTTCCACAGCACTAATTCAATCCATTATTTTCACTATTACTCTGCTATTTTTTAGCCTAAAATATAAAACTCAACACTTCCAACAGGATAATAAAGGCTGCTCAGGAAGTGTTATGTTTCACTGACGGTACATTCACTGCAATCACAAAATGGCTAATTGGAAGTGACTAGAGAAAATTATTAAATGGAAAAAGAAATCCCTCTTTGCTGCTGATAAGGTAAGGGCTGAGGAAAGAACCATCAAACTGAACTGAACATGACAGATAATGGTGTTCCAAAGGCTGGAGGACAGGGGGGACTTCAGCCCTGTCCTAAATAAAGGCCAGGGCTGAAGTCCAATAGTCCGTTTAGCTTAGGAACCTTCCTAACGGAGTGAAATGACCCGGAAGTCCCTCAGTGGCAGCCATGACAAGTGCCGTTCCAATTCTCGAAATGAAAGGAAAGGAGGTTTCAAACTTCCTTTATAACCTCCTTTAGCTTAGGAACCACTGGACCTCCCTTCACCGAGGGGAGAGGAGAAAATGTTGCCCCACAATGCCTTGCAGCCGCAGCATTTGCCGTCACACAACAGTCGGCCGTTCACGGAAACAACCGATTATGACGGAGAAATTATATCATGAAAGTTACGGTGCTTATTAAGCATTTTAAAACGTATGTGGTAAGTTGCCAAAGTGCTTTGTTCTGAACATTCATCAGTATTATAATCAAAAAGAGAAATATGAACGTTAGTTTTTACTGAAATTATCAAATAAAGTCAACATTTCACAGTCTTCACTGAGCTGTGTGGGGTTTGTTCAACTTTTAAAAGATGTTTGAATGGTGATATACACAGTGATAGGTGTTAAAGACTAACGTTTATAATAAATACATTTGTATTGATTTTAAGATATTTTCATAGTTCATACAATCATACGTATTGGGATCATTTTGTGGAGGGGGAGGGTGACGAGCATAAGTTTAACTTTCCTTTTTTATTTCAATTCCAACTTTGGTCATGAAGAATATGTTTCTCTGTTGTCCACATTCATAAAGCATTAAGCAACGGCACGGTGCAGAGTCTCTAGATGAGTTTACAGTAGTCCCTCCTTCTTAGTAAACATCCGTGTTGTAGTCCGTTGTATAGAAAACTGTAGTTTCCATAGTTTCCCCACAGCAGCAGACGCACATTCATGACGTCCGCTGGCGCATCATAAACATGTCGGATACAAAGGGCATTCGGATTCTCTAAAGTACCGCAGTCTCTTCTCCTAAGTCCTTTTGAATTCTCCTATCCACTATCCCTTAACCCAATGACGTTTCACTCAGAGGTCAAGGAATAGACGATAGGGTTAGACGTTAGGAGCTGATTTTTGGATTATTCGACCGCAACCCAGGTCCTGGCTGCAGTTGAGGTAAATCCTTTATAAAGTATAATTGAGGAAGCACAGTGAGTGTTTTATATTGCAATCAACTCACAGCAAAGGAAAATGCCACGGATCCCACCCCCCTCTGGAAGGTCCCCAGGCCGATCTGCTGCAGGGTGTCCAGGGTGGTGGAGTTCCAGATATAAACACAGGGCTGCAGGGGCTGACACACACACACACACACACACACACACACACACACACACACACACACACACACACACACACACACA
>NW_011347853.1:0-7853 GCF_000735185.1 Notothenia coriiceps
GCTCAATAAATAACAAAGAAGACCTTTGACCGGAACTTTTCAAATTTTGTCTGGAAGATTTAAACTAACCGACATGTTGACCGGCGAAATAAAATTGAAACCCTGCCGCACGGTTCCCTCGTCCCTTGGAAGAGGCGGAGAAATGGGTGTTTTTCATCTGCTGGTGGACTACCGGCATAATATGTACTACAGCGTCTCCAGCGCTTTCGAGCGGTCTCGTGTGAACTGACACGTTTCTGGTGCTTATTGCATGTGGACGGAAGACATTTTTCATATTGATTTTGGTCCGTTTGCGTTATCGTCCTCGTGTGGCTCCAGCCTTAAGCACCACCCTCAGGAAAACATTTATATTGTTTTAGGTTTGCTGTATTTGTTTTTGAGTGGAATGAACATTACTGCAATGCTTTTAGACATTTGGTCTGGTTAATAAATTATTGGATGTTTAAGCGTTTATGTTTTTTTGACCTTGGATATAGTAGTTACCTCAAAGCCTTACATCAGTATTTTTTTCATAAACTAATGGAGATTCCAAACATTGATGACAATGAGCAGCCTCCTCCCACTAGATGTCCATGTGAAGCTTTAGAACTCAAGAGTTCAAGTTATTGTTACTGTTGAATATTCTCCACAAACTGACTACCGGACAGGTGCTGGAGAACACGCCATGCAAATTGATAATATATAACACCCGTGTGTGTGTGTGTGTGTGTGTGTGTGTGTGTGTGTGTGTGTGTGTGTGTGTGTGTGTGTGTGTGTGTGTGTGTGTGTGTGTGTGTGTGTGTGTGTGTGTGTGTGTGTGTGTGTGCGCGCGCGCGCGCACTGCCTGTTCTTCTGCACTTGTCTTTAGTTGGCCTCCAGGGTAAAGAGAGATGAACATGTTTCACCTCTCATCTTTGCAGGATTTCTCCAGCTCTGTTGAGACAAGCCTCTTACGGGACAATCAAGATAGGGACCTACAACTCTCTGAAGAGGCTGTTTGTCACTCATCCTGAAGGTGAGGGTTTCCTGCCTCTTCTAGCTTCCTTACAAAACTCTCTTACAATCTTTTCTCATAAGGCTAAAACATTTTAATGTATATTTTTGTATTATCTTTAAAGGTGGGGTCATTTATTTCAGAAACTCTTTTTGTTATATTCCATGGAATGCTCTTAACATCCCAAATACATAAGAAATATTAGAGTAATTATTGTGTAATCATATGTGCAGAACATCTTAATTAAAAGTGGTAAAGCTGTGCCGTTTTAGAACTTGAAGCATTTTCAGGGGGTCCGCGGGGTCTTAAAAAGTATTAAACTGCATTTTCCAAAGTATTACATTTTGTAGCTTGTTTGACCCAGCCCTTTGTATAATTTTCTGTATGTGGCCCTCGGTGAAAGAAGTTTGGACCCCCCTGATATAAACCTAATTGCCACTCGTTTTCTCAGTATTTTTTAGGCAGAATAGATTTTATTTTACAGGGTATCCACGGGGTCTTAAAAAGTATTAAAAGTTGACATTTTGTAGCTTGTTTTCAATAAGTATATAAATGGTCCAAAGAGGTTGTATTCTACAGTCTGCCTGAATGTAATCATTGCGTGGGTGTTCGTAGTTTATTTATGGCATCCCGTTGGATTTGACGTCATCTGAACAGGACATCTCACGCTCACTGCTTGATGGCGTGCGAAGCTCCGTTTACTCCGGTTGCTAAGCAACATCGTTATGGAGAAATGCAAGTTTGCGTCGAAATGGTTGGAAGATAAGGAGGAAGGACAATCCATACTGTATATAGTCAATGTGAGGTAAAGTGTGTCGCCAAGGTAACCGGTTAAAACTCAAAGTGGCGATGAGGTCTTAAAATGTATGGAGAGGGTCTTAGAAAAGGTCTTAAAAGGTTTTACATGTGACTTCAGGATTCCTGCGTATACCCTGATTTTGCAGATATGTTCCAAATTGTCTGGTTCATTTATAAAGAAAATCTGTAACATACACTTTGGTTTTCCACCGAGCTTATTGTTTTATAATCAAAAAATCCTATTGACTTTTTGTAGAGCAGTGCGATGCTAACTTTAGGGTCAGCTTTCAAAACGCGTCATGTCCCCTGCAGCAGTCATACTGTCTGTGCCTTAAAGCTGCACGCTACTCATCCACTAACAACAAAGGGTTTTATGTGTCGTGACGACCTGTGTTGAAGCGCTGTGCACAGACTGGGTGTGTTAACCTGCCGGCACTCATTTGCAAGCTAAATAAGAGACAAAGAGCTTCCAGTAAGGAGGGGAGTGATGGAGAGGGAAGGGTGGAGACAGAAAGAGAAGCAGGGGGGGGGCGTACAGCAGCTGTAAGTGCTTCCCCCCCCTCCTGTCCAACATCCATCTCATATGGAACGCACAATTCAATATATTAAATTAAACAAAGCGTCAACGTGGTTTCTGTTCAGCTAGAAGCTTTAAATCAGTCGCTGTTGAAAAGTTATTGTATATTAAATAAATTATAGGATTTTCCAGCAAAAACGATAAACAAAGAATATTGGCCAATGGGACATGTTGTTTTTTTAAATTGTGTTTTACAGAGCTACACGGAGCATCGTCTGTGGCACTACCTTTTTTGATGTAGGTCAAAATATACTCTAGATGTGATTTAACTTTATTTACACTACACATGATTTAAAATGTGGTTACAGGAAAGGGAACATGTGGAAGATATGGACTTATACAAATGAAATATGCTTCACTTGAGGGAGAAGATCAGTATGATTAGTTACAGCCCTATATATGAAGAATCTTTACTGTGGAGTTTTGGGTTTCCTTGAATAACAGCTTCATAATCAGCAGAGTTTTAAACAGAATTAGATTTATTGCCATTTAATTTCATTAATAAACACAAGACATTTAAATATACAAAAATAAAATATCTAAATTTGAAATAGGATAGCTGTGCCGTTTTAGAAGTTGTAGCATTGTGCAGACATTTGCAAAATTGTCCAATAAATCTGAAGAATACAAAAGTATAAGAATTGCTCGTTTCTTAAGTGCAGTAAATCAGGCACTTACCAGGGTTCCCACGGGGTCTTACATTTGATCCAAAATATAAGAAAGGCCTGTGGTGATTTAGGAGATCTTAAAAAAGATGGGATTTGAAAGGTACTTCTTTCCATCACGTCTAAATGTGTTTTGGGGGAAATGTCCGGGCTGCAAAGTAACCAGAACGATAATAGCCTTTCAGTTCCCCCCAGAAGGTAGCTCTTCACACACACACACACACACACACACACACACACACACACACACACACACACACACACACACACACACACACACACACGGTTAGGCAGTTCTGTTATGTTCAGTCAAAGTCTTATATTGAACGTGAATACAGTTACTTTGTAAGTCATTATGGGACGTCCTTCTTCTTTCATTGCAATTCTCCTTCGTACTTTCTTGCCGTGAAATAGGTCTTTAATTCTATTCAAAGTGGTCTTAAAAAGTCTTACATTTGAGTTGGTGAAACCTGTGGGAAGCCTGACTTACTTGTCCCATAACAACCCTAACAGCACAATAAGGACACATTGTAAACAATAGCAGGCTCAGTTGAGTTGCTCTGACCTCATCCTCTGTGCAGAGCGATACATTTATCAAAGGTTGTCCGGCGCCGTTGAGACTGACAGGAAGTCGGGACTAAGGCTCCGTCTCTTCCTATGTGACCTCCGTCTGCTTTATTTATTTGTCATTTCCCATTGACTCGTTCCTTCTTTATACGACTCCTCTTTTCACTGTCTCTATCCTAACCCCCCCACCCCTCTTCCTTCCACTTTGCCCTCTGCTCCTTTCAATATTTGATGACCAATTAGAGTACATCAGACAGATACAATTAATAATAGAGTAGATGAAGGTATGAGAATAAAATAATAACCACTCCTTTTACCAGTAACACTCTTAAAGGGGACCTATCATGCAAAATGCACTTTTTGATGTCTTTTCTACATAACCATGTGTCCCCGGTGTGTCGGGGAACTCACGCAGCGTCAGAAAATAAAACCCTCTCTCTTTTCCTCCGTACCCAAATCTCTAAAAACGGGGGAACAACGGAGCTGATCCAGATTTGCGTCCGATATGATGTAATATCTGAAATGTGGACCCACGGCCCGATCAGAAACGTTGCTATCAGAAACAACGCCCGACTGTTTTGGACGTAATATGGTCGGTGTTTACATTAGCATCGCTAACACTCAGAGCTAACCTGTACTGGAGAGTATGTGTGTGAAGAAGCAGGAAATAAAAAGGAACTCACCTTTAGGGATGCATATCGTTGACTTTTTTACGATACCGATACCACTGAACGATACCGATACTCAACCGATGCATATCGTGATACTTTGAAAATGTATCATCCCACAATTACTCCCATGAAGCGCTTTACGATATAGTTAACATGTCAAATGAATATTAAATTCAATTGTGGGACTTCTTGGACCTTTTAGTAGGCTACTGAACAAACAATGAAAAATACATTAAAGATATGAAGAAAACCGATTATGGAATATCTTTGATAACACCCGCCATCAGGTGTGCCGCGTGAATAGCACATCTTGTCAATGCAAGCAGACCGTTATAGCACCGTTAGAATTAATGTTAAACCTGTATTGATTTTATTATACATTTGTCCTCCTGCTCATTCAGCTTTTTCAAATATCTGCACCAATGAACCGGAGCAAAATGTGCTTTCAGTGAACTCATTGAACAATAATGAATCGTAATGTTCTGTGAAAAGTAGGGTTGATTTAAGGGGAATTGGGAAGTAGAGTGTTTTACATTACTTCACCTTTTTTAATGTGTTTGTCTTGTTAAAAAACAAAGCCCTTCTTTTGTTTCTGTTTCATGTTTACCTTCCCCCTCTTCCTCGCTGGTTTGAATGTTTGTTTTGATGCAGGTTTAGGTTTGCCGTGTGGTTGTGTTGGAATCTAACGCCACAAAAAATGGGCAGCGTCCGCTCAGATATTTGGGTTTCTGTGTAAATGAATATCATTTCTTGTCTCTGTCCTGCCAGATGAGACGATGATCATCAACGTTTTCTGCGGCGTCGTGTCCGGAGTGCTGTCCTCGTCTCTGGCAAACCCCACTGACGTCCTCAAGGTGATTAACAACATTTTTTGGACACGTTTTTTGCTTTGTTCACTCCAAAAAGCAAAGTGTTCAACTGTTCGCCTCATCATTTGTATGATTACTTTACTGCAGCGGTATGAACAAAATATCACTCAAATTGATTTCATTGCAAAAAACAGATCAGAAAGTTGCCGAGTTAACTGCACCATGATGCAGAGTTATTACATGTACTCCATTATATATTTTTATTTTGAATGTCAACTGCTGCCTGAACTTTATGATATCCTTTTACATAAATAAAGAATATTTCAACACACATTGGTGGATACAAATAAATAAAACCACCACTTCATTTGTGTCCCATCGATGTTGAAACGAAACCTAAACTCTTGTAAGATTTAAAACAAAGAACCAAGAAGGTTTTTTCATCTACTTAATGTCTAAAATATTTCAATTAATTAAAATGATCCAATGGCCTCCTCCCTACTGCTATCTACCGTCATACTCCTTAAACCACTGAGGGAAGTGCTGGGTTGTAAGTGATGGTGTAAACATATGTTTTTGTTTGTCTGTTTTTGTTCCAGATCAGGATGCAGGCGCAGGGCAGTCTGCTCCAGGGCAGCATGATGTCCAACTTCATGAACATCTACCAGACAGAGGGCACCAGAGGCCTGTGGAGAGTGAGTGAGAGTGAGAGAGAGAGGAGAGAGAGAGAGTGAGAGGAGAGAGTGAGAGAGTGAGTGAGTGAGTGAGAGAGTGAGTGAGTGAGTGAGTGATAGTGAGAGAGAGAGAGTGTGAGTGAGAGAGAGAGAGTGAGAGAGTGAGAGAGTGTGAGTGAGTGAGTGAGTGAGTGAGAGAGTGAGAGAGTGAGAGAGAGAGAGTGAGAGAGTGAGAGAGTGTGAGTGAGTGGAGAGAGAGTGAGAGAGTGAGAGAGTGAGAGAGAGAGAGTGAGAGAGTGAGAGAGTGTGAGTGAGTGAGTGAGTGAGAGAGAGTGAGTGAGTGAGAGTGAGAGAGTGTGAGTGTGAGTGAGTGAGAGAGAGAGAGATCCACATTTCTGATGCTGAAAACACTTTTTATAATATTTTACATGGAAAAAACAATAGGAGATTTTTTTTCTATGACTAATTGATGCAGGCTTTCTGTTTTCCAAGATTAAGGTCCATTCATTCTTTGCGAGAAATACATTTCAATTGAAAATATATGGTAATGTTCACAACGTGTTTTCATTGCCCCCCCAGTCGCCAAAAGATCTGTTCTGTTGTAAGAAATACCCAAACTTTAGGTACATTTTAACAAACTTACTCTTGATCACTGGACTTCAAATCACACTACGGCTGTACCCCAATATCTGAATATTCGGTCGTTGGCCTACTATTCGGGTTTCAATTTCGTTATTGGTTTTTTGATTTTATTTATTGAAATCTCCAATATCAACGTAAGAGCTTGTGCCTCTTCGGGGGGTGCTAACACTTAACCATAAACGTTATCGTTTACTTTCTCCGTCTTTATGTAGATATGACTTTTTCTCTGCAACGAAAGTAACAAAGACAATGCAATATCCTTTTCAATTTCAAAGAACACAAATTGGGTTAATTAAATTAACAAATAACTATAAAACAACAGTACTGTAGAATAACAAAATGAATGCCGTGATTAAACTGAAATACACGTGTTGAAGTTGTTCGCTGCTGATTACTTATTTCTAGTCTTTTAATGTCTCTAATGTTCAATGCCATGTCTTTTTATATTTCTGCAACGCAAACATTAAAAAAATTGTGATCAATAAAGTACTTCTTATCTTATATCAATTGAATTCTCCAAAATGATCTTATACGTTGTTTAATTGTGTGACAGTAAGATTTATTTCCTGTGTCGCCTCTCCTCCCCCTCAGGGTGTCATCCCCACGGCGCAGCGAGCGGCCATCGTGGTCGGGGTGGAGCTTCCTGTGTACGACATCACGAAGAAGCACCTCCTCAAGTCTGGCGCCATGGGAGACACCATTCTGACACACTTCATGTACGTTTATTAATTGTTTAACAGCTCAGGGATGGCAACCCTTTATAATCACACAGATATTGCAATAATAATCCGTATCATATAGAACAGGGGTTTCCAAACTACAAATGCGGACCATTTTGAATCGGCCCTCAGTTAATTCAAAAAATGGAATATGGCCCATAAATGAAACGTGTGCTTGTCTTATATTGTACTTCTTAAATATAAATGTAAACATAAATTACACAGTGGTATTCATGTGTTTTAATAATGGCGCATTTCCACTGCAGGGCCTCGCGCGGCTTAGTACGGTATCGTTAGGCCTCGTTAGACCAGGCTCACTTTCTGCTGCGTTTCCATCACAGTTTAGGAACTGGGGTAGTAACTATAGTAACGCAGTGTAGGCGGAGCCGTGACGTCATCTTCAATGTGAAACACCAAACCAACATCAGCCGTTAGCTGTTAGCCCTCAGAGCTCACAGCTCCTCATATCTGTTCAGAAACTAGACAGAAGTGAAACAAGTACAAACCACAGACTGTCTGTGTCATGGAGAATACAGTCGCTGGTTTGTTTATGTCTGTAGGCCGTTGTTGTGAGTGAGGACGGTCGGAGCATATACTGCGTTAGCTTAGCCGATCTCCATTCAGAAAACACACATTTTAAAAGGTTGTTTCGCCTGCTGTCTGTCTGCAGACTTGTCAAAGCATTAATTCATGGTTTTTACTAACCGGTATCAGTATGTTGTTACTTCGGCATCATTTTGAAACACGGTCAAATATAT
>NW_011347854.1:0-1379 GCF_000735185.1 Notothenia coriiceps
TGCACTGGCTACCAGTTAAGTCCAGGATTGATTTTAAAATACTTTTACTCACATACAAAGCGCTAAATGGTCAGGGACCATCCTACCTACAGGATCTTTTAATCTCCTATTGCCCCTCTAGGGCATTAAGATCCCAGAGTGCAGGTCTGTTGGTGGTTCCCAGAATCCACAAAAAAAGGTCAGGTGCTAGAGCTTTCGGCTACCAAGCCCCGTTCCTCTGGAATCAACTTCCAGTGACAATTAGGGAGGCAGATAGTGTCCACACATTTAAGAGCAGGTTAAAGACTTTCCTTTTTAGTACAGCGTACAGTTAAGACTGGTTTTAAACCCCCTTTTATACATCCTCATGGACCCTTCGTTTTATGGAATTGTATTTATTGTACTCTAACTGTATTTGTGTCATTGTGTTATGTTCCTTTTTAAATTGGTATTTTCACATTGATCTTGTAAGATACGTTTGTTGTTTTTACATTGTTTTATATTGCCAATTGTGTTTGTTGACTTGTGAAGCCCTCTGAGACAAATAGGATTTGTGATTTTGGGCTATATAAATAAACTTGAATTGAATTGAATTACACCAACAGATCAACCTACAAACATCTCAATCATTCTATAACTAGCATCAATTTCATATAACAACTGAAATGGATTGAAGGCTGAATCAGATATGTGAACTTTGGCAGGATGCTGATGCCCTTCATCAGGGCCGGACTTGGACAATAAGTCAGGGCGGGAATTATACACCCAGCCAGGCCACTACCAGTTTTCTTTTGTGCCATTTTCCTGGATTTATTTCTCAATATTTACAGCGTTGCTGCCCATAGTGACTTGAAATCTACTACCCCAGAATAAACCAACCGACTCTCTTCAGTCTGCGTACAAATGACACGACTTTACACATTGGAAAATGCGTGCAATAGATACGCTAAAGTCCGATTTTGCGTGCCTATCATACGCCAACTATTCCCATTGAGTTCTGAGTCCGAGTTTTTGCGCGCATATGAGACGCAAATGGATACGGTCGGGTCTGAGAAGACCGGAAGCTGTGTGGTCCATAAAAACATATTATTACTCAATATCAAGCCACGATTATTGATTTTGTTTTAAATCGTATAATGTCGGAAGTTTTTTGCCGTCCGCGAGGAAAATAAATGGGGCTCAGAGCCTCTGTGAGTGAGCGAGACAGAGGGAGAGAGAGAGCTAGAGAGAGCACACATTTATCTATTTAATATAGGTGTACAAAATAAAGTAAGAAATCATTCCAATGTGTACTATAAGACAGTAAAAAAAAAAAACCTTAAAATGATGTGATTAGTAAAATATGCATAAAGAAATAAAGAATGCTAACTAGGTTACATAAGATAAAAATAAAAAAGTTT
>NW_011347855.1:0-2262 GCF_000735185.1 Notothenia coriiceps
GTCTGCTGAAAAGCTCTATGGAGATGAGGAATTCATTTTCCAGCATGATCTGGCACCTGCCCACAGTGCCAAAACCACCAGTAACTGGTGTACTGACCATGGCATTACTGTCCTCGATTGGCCTGCAAATTCCCCTGACCTGAACCCCATAGAGAATATGTGGGGTATTGTGAAGAAGAAGCTGAAAGACACCAGACCCAACAATGCTAATGAGCTAAAGGCCGCTATTGAAGCATCCTGGGCATCAATAACACCTCAGCAATGCCACAGGCTGATTGCCTCCATGCCACGCCGCATTGATGCAGTAATCCGTGCAAAAGGATTCCCAACCAAGTACTGAGTGCATTAATGGACATTTTCAAATGTTTGATTGTGTTTTGCTGTTATAAATCTTTTTTTTACTTGGTCTGAGGAACTATTCTAATTTTTTGAGATAGGATTTTTGAGTTTTCTTAAGCTGTATGCCATAATCAGCAATATTAAAATAATAAAAGGCTTGCAATATTTCAGTTGATTTGTAATGAATCCAGAATGTATGACATTTTTGTTTTTTTAATTGCATTACAGAAAATAAAGAACTTTATCACAATATTCTAATTTTCTGAGACGGTCCTGTATGTGTCTAGATAGAACAAAGCAGTGGGCCTACCAATCTACCTAAAACGTCAAAGTCATAAATTCAAAACCCAGTTATTCTGGGTAGTGTATAGGTTTCCTCCTGTGGGGAGTTTTGGTATCTCTAAACAATAATAACTCAATCATTCAATCCCAAAGTATTTAGTATTATTGGCTTGTCATTGAACTTACTGTTGCACTTAAATTATTCTGTTAAAAAACCCTGAGCCTGTTTTTCAGGTTTCAGGCTCGAAAATGACATTCCCAGAACAAATTACCATATCTTCCCTTCTAAAAGGGTTAAATTAATAATCTTTTTTCTCAAAGTAATGATAAACCTGTCAGTTGGATGTAGAAAAGTCAGATTCAATATAGATGTTTTTTATTTTAAAGAAAATTCAGATTGAACATGGTAAAAAACTGTAAATTATAGTGTCCGTCCAAAAGATATTTTGTACTTATAGTGAAAACTAACCTTGGATGATAGGTTAGTAGACTAAAAGCTTTAGGAATCCAAAGTACAACATATAATAAGTACCCTGTATCAAGATTGATGCAAAACAAGTGATATTTGAACTTTTTAGACAGATTTAGCAACAACAAAAACTCTTCTGGGGCCATTTGGGTGGATTTTTCATATCTCTGGCTCCCCCTGCTGGATTTTGACATGTGACATCTCTTTCTAACCGTCAGAGCCAATGGAATCGAGGGGAACTCCCACATAGTCCTTATTTGGTCATGTGTGTGTGTTAGGCTGCTGCATTGCCAAGACCGGAAGCGGCAGCCACTCTGGTGGCTACCATTAGCAGCTAACTTTTGCTCTGCGATTTTTACACAAAAATGGAATTATGGATTATAAATAATTCAAATTATTGCCCAGAAACTTTATCAACCTATGGATTAACCGATTCAGCCGCGTTTTTTCTCGTTTTAATGCCATTGAACACGTCTTTTGATCAGATTAACAGCTACGGTGAGACGATCTCCCTAGAAGCTACGTAAAGGTACGTGTTGTGATGTCTTTCTTTGCTTCCCCTGTCGCAAATTCGGATCACTCAGTGATGATACTATATACCTAAATAATCTGTGGAACCTCAGCTTTAATCGGATATCTTGTATGTGCAGCTACGATAAGTAATAAGGGTACTTTTATCTTGAGTTCTGTGCCAATGTCCGTTAGCATTTTTCGCTAAGGGGTCATTTAGATGCTTCTTATGAGACTTGTGTTTTGTTTTGGTAAAAATGGTTTATATCGTCAGTTAGCTGAGATTATTTCCGTTAATCTGGTATAACACATTAATAGGTTCTTAAATATTAAGATCCCCTGAGACACAGTGTCCTGAAAAAAAAAACCAGGGTCCCCGCCGGTGGGGACCTTGGAGCTTAACAGGTTAACATTTACATGCTTATTGTAGTTGTAAGGGCAATGCCTGTGGCACCATGGAGCATATGTGTGGGCTGGACCTGTATTTTACAGGAAAGGAGTGATCAGAGGGTGGAGTTGTCGATTCTTGTTCAGTTTTCATCTTCCTCACCCTCTCAGACTTTGAGTTGCGCGCGCTGCTAAAGAGACGCGCTACCATGGAAACCAAACAATGGTGTAGCTGTATTAAAGTCCGAGTGGAAACAGTCGTGAGTAAATCTGAT
>NW_011347856.1:0-4486 GCF_000735185.1 Notothenia coriiceps
ATATCTGTCAGAAAAATCGCAATTAGATTATTTCCCTAGATCCTGCAGCCCTAACACACACACTTGAAGCTCAGGCTGTGAGCAGCGAGCCCCGTAACGTCCCCCCAACACGTCACCCAGACCCCACGCAGCATTCTCATCTGTTTGTCTTTACTGGTGTCATTTTCTGGTTGCTAAAAAACGCCATTGTAACACATAAACACTGATGTTCAGCTGTAACGGTGGTAGACTCATCAGAACAGAGTGGGTGAGCTGACCAATCAGAGCACAGTGGGCTCACAGAGAGGGGGGGGGGCAGGAGCTCCAACAAGCCGTGTAGGACAGAGTGAATACACATAATATACAGAGATGCTGTATGAGAAACCAATGTGAGTTTGGAACATTGAACAATGTCAATCTGTTCTAGTAGACCTCAACAATGGAATTATGAAGAGTAGAAATGGCCATGACATGGGACCTTAACATGTTGAGTTGAACAGTGAGGTCAGAGGAAGGTAGATGGAGGATAAGAGAGATGTGACTAAAATCTTGTAAAACACTGGGATGCAGCTTTGCTACGTCCACGCAGCCTTTAGCTTGTTATCTGTGTCCTCAGGAATCCTCTCATCCTCTGTGTCACCAACACAGAGCAGCTTTAACAGGATCCACTGGCACTCATCCTATTGGGTCGCTGCCTTTAGCGGTGAGGATCATTTAAGTTTGAATAGGGTAAATCGGGCAATGACATATCCTTTATTGGAAACCCGGCAATTCAAACCTCAAAATACAATGAAGAGGCAGTTTTATGTTGATCAGTGTTTCCCCTATAGGATTGTAGGTGTGAGAACTCATCACATACATTAGCTCTGCTTGTTTCACTGATGCATTCAGATCCAGATGTCCGCTGACTTAAACCCTTCAACCGGTTTAAAGGATGTGTTTCTTATAAATGTGGTCTAAACCGGACAACAAGTCAATTCTTCACTGCTTTTGGCATACAAGCACAACAGAATGTTATGTTGATTAACATCCCTAGCTTTGTAAATGTTTTGACGTTTTAATTTCTTAGTTACATATTAAACCTTTTTGAAGCATTTAAAATAATGCTTGTAAAGTGCAGTGTAATAGCTGTGTGTGGCACATTACATTTAGCTGAATCTCTGCTAAACTTACCACACTGTAAAATAACCTCTTGACACACAGGTCACCAGTTCTTGGTTACCTGTACCATCTCTTACAATCAAGGAACATGCAACTGTTAATCACACAAAGCCTGGAGATATGAGTTTGTATAAAGCACTTTCAAACTGTTGCAAGCTAGTTTTGTCCCTATTTAGATCAAATATAATAAATAAAGAGGTTCACAGTGTTTTCCCTTTGAGCATGAGTGGGATCAGTCTGAGTGACAGTGGCTGCAGCTGCACTCTGATGCTCTGTTACACAGTCATTGCAGTGCCACTTCCTGCTGCAGTTGTTAACTGTGTGTGGCACAGTTACCCCCCCCCCCTCCTGCCCCCTAACTTTGTGTGTGTTTGTTTAAATGTATCTCCCCTCCCTCCCTGCTCAGTGTGTGTCCAGTCTTAGCTCTCTATATATAATTGTGTCTGTGTGAGTTGGTATCGGCAGTCTGGGGAGGGTCAGAGAGAGAGGACAGGGGGCTGAAGGGTGCTAAAGAGTGCTATTCTCCCCCAGGCTCAATGGGTGCTTTGTGCCAGTGGCCACAGTGGGCTGGGGGAGGGAGGGGCAGGGCAGCAGCACCCTGTCATAATGTTTTCAACACAACACACGAGAGAGGCAGGCAGGAGGTGTAAGGTCAACTACATGCAGACTCTTTCTGGAAAGTTGTCTTCAATATTTATGTGGCAAAATACTGAGAAGTAGAAGATATGTGGCGAGATGTGAGTCAGTCCACAGAAAGACATTCTTCAAGTTTTTGGAAATGGAATCATCCAAGTCATTTGTCATGCATAACTGTCAGAAACCTCTTTAACTGTCTCTCAAACACTGAGGGCTCCTGCTTCTCTCTGCTGTACATCAGATGACATGAAATGAAACAACTTAAACCTTTAAAGACATCCCCTTGGACTTGGAAGCTGTTATGGACATTTCAGAATCAGGTTTATTACTAAGTAGGTCCACACATATGAGGAATTTGCTTTGATGGAAATTGTGCATATACATAGAAAGAGGAATACGTTTTAAAATGGCAGCAACATTTTTTTTCTATTATAACAACTATTTGAATGATTATTGTTAGACAAAATATTAATATTACAAAAAACAATGAGGACATCACATCCAGTTGACATCAGCAGATGAATGAATGAATGAAACAAATAGTCATTAGTTGCAGCCCTAGTGAATCTGAAGTGAAGGACACATGCTGTTCATCAAAATATTGATCTTATCAGTCCATCTTTATTGCCAGTCCAAAAGTCAAATGTATTTAAGATAAGATATCGACTGGCATTCTGGCTTACTTCTTTGATTGAAGCAGATGAGTTTTGTCTTCGTCATTCAGTCATTATCAAGTGTATTCTTCCTGCTGGGAAAAGCGATCAACATTCCTTCTCTTACTCTTTCCTGCTTTCTTCGTCCTCATCCCTTCACCTTATGCATATTGTGTCTTAGAGCTCCATAATATTTTCATTGTTTTAATTGTAATTAAAACAAAAATAATAATTGAAACTCACTCATGGTTTCCTATTATTAGCTTGGAAGTTCTAAGAAGTCAAGTATTTTCATCTGATGGACGAGACAGCCCTTTGGTTACTGAGCATTGTGAAGCTCTTTCATTAGTCATGTAACACGTCAGAGAAAAGTCAGTGTTTTGACACGTTGATTTATGACAAGCCATAAATGACTGAGTGGCGTGACAAAGCTCCCCGCAGCCCCGTGCCTACATCTGTGCCACTAACTCATCACAATCAAATAATTCAGAACACATTTGTGAAGAATGTTGGCTAACCAGGAGCTGGAAGACATGGACTCCATGCAGCTTTAGATGTGTCATATTTCTTTTTCCAGATGTTTGTGATTCAGTACGCCATCATGACAGATGTTCATTTTGATTCTTGTCGAGGTTTCATATATTCAGGGGCATATATCTGTAAGGTCGGCAGTGTTTCTACATGAACATACGGGACAGGCTGTTGTACCTTTGTACGTGAGGAGGCTTTACTTTAGTTTTTTATAGTGGGAATGATGCTAATTGTGATTGTTAAAAGATACTTTATTTGTATGACTTATATTTAAAATTGTTCTTTGATAACTAGCAGTTCTGAACTATATGTATCGTGTTATAACATCTGTCTCCTCCCCATTTCTTCTGCCACTTCCTGTCTTATCAAAGCAACTCCCTGACCTTCCTGTTAATTCTCCTCTATTCTCGATTCAATGTAGTTTGTTGTCATAAAAGCTAGAACAACACCGTCCCAGGCTGTGAATAATCCCCACGTTTCTCCTGTTTGTGTGTTCAGACGTTCACGGCATGGTGCAACTCCCACCTGAGGAAGTCCGGCACGCAGATTGAAAGCATAGAGGAGGACTTCAGGGATGGGCTCAAACTGATGCTGCTGCTGGAGACCATTTCAGGTAACCCTCTGCCCCCCCCCGCAGCTCCACAAAACTCACTCGGAAAGTTTTTAATTAAACTGTGATAGCTGTAATAATGTTCCACACAGAAACCACAGGGGAAAGCTGTCCAGCCCACCACACACACACACACACACACACACACACACACACACACACACACACACACACACACACACACACACACACACACATACTTCACAGAGCATTTATAAGCAGCCTCTCTTTGAGCTGTCGATCACAGTGAAAAATGTTTTCAGATGTTTTAGATCCACAAGATCTCTATCCAAACCAGAGCGGGGTCACTCACAGTTTCCCGCCTCAGTATGGATCACACATCTCACCATCAGGAGAAGCACTGGGAACCCTGTCACTTTGTACGACAGTCTTCCTCCTGCATAGAACATACTAATTTGAGCTGCTTTGGTCTCATAATGAAATGTGGCTTCCTTTCACATTGAGCTGAGTCACACCATGGTGCCTGCTGTAGCTTTAACTGTCTGACAGTGTTGTGGTGCTGAGCCTGTGGAAACATGCTGCCTCCGTCACTACAGGAGCTACGTCGCTCACCTTCTGTGTGTGTGTGTGTGTGTGTGTGTGTGTGTGTGTGTGTGTGTGTGTGTGTGTGTGTGTCCACAGGTGAACGGTTAGCCAAGCCTGAGCGAGGCAAGATGAGGGTCCACAAGATCAATAACGTGAACAAAGCCTTGGACTTCATCGCCGGAAAAGGAGTGAAACTGGTCTCCATTGGAGCAGAGGGTAAGCATGTGTTCATGCACGCATATACAAACATGAAAAGAAGCCCCTTAAAAATGCCCATTGTTGATGTGCTGAGACACAATGAATGTAGTTATGAGTCCTGAAACTCATTCATCCACCTCACTCCTTTTAAACCTGATCTCAAGTCAAGATG
>NW_011347856.1:4983-16426 GCF_000735185.1 Notothenia coriiceps
AATATTTGACCCGCTCTATCGAAATCAGTCGGAAGTCGCAACAGCTCATTTCAAAATAAATGTGGATTTGCGTAAAAAACTATTTTTTCGGGTTGCGGGTGTTTTGTTTGATTCTAAACAAACAAAGTCTTGGCTTTCAGAATATGAAACTTTTATTTCGAAACTCACACGATAAATACATTCTTTAAGCTTGTAAAGGGAAGATGACAGGCAATCTGCTCTTCCGCAGCGCCGCCCCCCCTCCCTCAGGCTGACATTATGAATGTAAGCGTAGAGTAATCATAAATAACACGGCAGGGTCCGTTACAGTTTGTTTTCATCTGATTTCAATTAAACAAAGTCTTGGCTTTCAGAATATTAAACTTGTTTAAGCAAATTCAGATGATAAATACAACTTTGAAGCTTGTAACGGCATAATTACAAGCGGAGAACGGAGTAATTTAACGTCACAGCAGGCATAACAACAGCCGGTGTCAGTCATTATATAATGTGACATATTTCGCTTAATATTTGGAGTACAAAAACAATCCTGATATCATTAGAAAGTTAGGAATATCCTCTTTCCAGCAGTGTATACAACTCAAAATTTGTCTTCGGGTCAATGCGACTGATTTCGATAGAGCAGGGGCCTCATGTATAACGCCGTCGTAGGATTGATGTGGGAAGGTTGCTTTCATAACATTAACACAACATATTCGAGGTGGTTTTAAATAACATATCCGTATTTATTTATTTCTCCAAGTTATGTTTTTGTGTGCACTGAGGAGTCTCAAACAGGCGTTTGTTAAATCATTTTAAGATTGGCTTTAATCAATTTGTGAAAATGAATTCTTCATATAAATGGAGAGGTAACATTTTATTTATGGTATTATTTCCACATATTTCTCTCCATTCTTCCTTCTGCCAACGGTGTCGCAGTTTCTCGTCTCTCCCGTTTTTGTGCTTAGTGCGTACGCATTGGTCAGAGTTTGCGTGGAGGACCGCACTTTTCCCGCCAAGTTAGTATTTTATAAATTTCAAACATTGCGTAGAAACTGCCGTACGCCATTTTTTGAGCGTATATCCCTTTTTATAAATGAGGCCCCAGGTCACATATGTGTGTGTGTGGTTTCTTGTTGATCTTACTATGTTGATTGTTTCGTGACGTTGGATTTTTTGTTTTATAGTATAACGATTATTTATGTGGTTAAATGTTTTAAAATGCCTGTTGATGTTCATGCTGTTAAAAAAAAAGGTGATGGTGCATTTAAAGAAACATTTAATTCTGGTTATACAAGACTCAAACTAAAGTTGATTACCATTATCACATGATCTGTCAATGTGATTTTCATCTAGTTTACCGTTTGGTCAATATTTTCTCAAAGTGCCCGTCACAACGTCTCACAGTCCAACGGGACATCTCATTTTCTGCGACCAACATTAATCCCAGTAGGCTGGATTTAGAACAATGAATAGACTTAATTCCAGCATTAAACCTTGATAAGGCGCACACACACTCAGAGGGCGTCTGCTGATGATAATTCTGCGTGAGGAATGTGTCCCTCGCTCAGAGCTATGATGACTCTGATGGGGTTTAATTAAAGCTGTCTGTTGGACTCATCATGGTGGGTGTGGGCCACTATAAGACTCAATATGTAGTGATATGTTTGTGTTCTCCATGTTAGTGAGGAGATGTGTGTGTGATGTTTGTTTAGGCACATGTAGTAAACCAAAACATCTTTGTACTGTCCGTCATCTGAGGAGTGAGTGGTTTATCAGCTCCCTCAGAAAGCAGTATACTTCTCTCTGAGACGTCACACTAACACACGCCTCCTGCTCCTCTTCTTCTCTCCTGCTGCTGCTCCTCTTCCTTCTTTCCTCACTACAGAGACCTCTGCCAAGGAGGGTCTTCTCCTTTGGTGCCAGAGGAAGACCGCTCCCTACAAGAATGTCAATGTGCAGAACTTCCACATTAGGTAATACACACAATCCCACTCTTAGGTGTCGAAGTGGAGTGATCTAGTGTCAATAGTCTTCATTTTTAGAAGAAAGCTGTTGACAGTCACTATTAATGTTCACAACACATTTAATAAAAACCTAAAAGTTCTGGTGTAACTTTCTTTCAGAATTCAGCTCTGTGTCTGAAGGTTATAACATCTTTGAAAACAGTCTAACGGTCTGCAGTGAAACCCTGAAAGAAAACATATGTAGGATCTAAGAATAAACTAATGAACAAAAAGAGACTCTCACTGGCTATATATAGTGGAATATAAGTGAATATTTTGTTGAATATGATTATATATATATATATATATATATATATATATATTTACTTCATAAGCTAAATGTTAAATGGAAGCTTAGTGCTCTGTATATAAAATGAAACAAACTACTTTAATCGTGTAGAAGGGTCGCCCCCTGGTGGAGTAACTACAACATGTTTCACTGTTTAGTGTGAAGCCACTTCCAGGAGTATGTGAAGATTAAAAAGAGTGAAGGGACAGATTCAGAAGCTTTCAAAGTGCATATTGTACAGTTACTGTATACAGCTCACAGAGTACAGGTTACAGGCCGAGAAGACGAGTGTAGAGGAGAGCAGGTTCAATGTCTACAAGGGGGGCGGGACCGCGGTTAAGAAGACACACACACACACACACACACACACACACGCATATATATATATACAGGCACGACAGAGGACATGCAATATACACACAACAGGACACACATGTAGGATTGTTTAGTCACCAGGTCAAAAATGTATTTCACACTTTCAGTTGCAACAACGATCTGTTGTTATGTTGGCGTGACTTCCTGTTGCCTCCAGCTCAGTGAAAGCATTGTGTATCAATTTCTCACGCTGTGTGACTTTGAAATCTTTAGGAAACTGTACTCACTCTATATGGATTATTCACAGGGTCAGTATATGATACAGGAAATGGTCCCCGGTGAAGTATTTGTAAAATGAAAAGGGATTTATTGGCACGTTAACCCAGCTTCTGCAGATCAGACGAGGCTCAGTGAATGATCTCTGGTGTTCATGTTCTCTCTAACAGCTGGAAGGACGGTCTGGCCTTCAACGCTCTGATCCACAGACACAGACCCGACCTCATCGACTACGACAACCTCAGAAAGGTACACACACACACACACACACACACACACACACACACACACACACACACACACACACACACACACACACACACACACACACACACACACACACACACACACTACTACTACGTTACGTACGTACGTACAGCGACTTACAATAAGTGCGTTCGACCAACAAGATAAGTGCTACTCAACTGGCTTTAGATAAGCCAGTCCTTTACACACACTTTATTTAGCTTTGCATATTTTGAAGCAAAGTCGTAGTTATGTTGTCGTTAAAAAAAATCTAACATTAAACTTTTTACTAATAAAAAGTAGGACTTAGCAATTGTTCTGTGTGCTTGTTTAGGACGACCCTGTGACTAACCTGAACAACGCCTTTGAGGTGGCTGAGAAGCACCTGGACATCCCCAAGATGTTGGACGCAGAAGGTAGGTCTGGAGCTGAGAGCTGTCTGTCAGACTGCGTTTACATGAGCAACACAGAGACTGGGATGTGAACAGGCAGCAGTTAATAAAGCCTGACTCATTCTCTAACTTTAAGACCCTTATTATCATTTCATTTACATTTGGTAACTACTCATACTCCAGTTTTCAGTTTCAATCACTGAAACAGCACTTACATTGTATCATTTACTACAGTTCAAAAGTGTGCGATGTCAAATAGGAATACTCTATATTTCCAAATACCCTTTCATGCTTTTAGCTTTTAAAAGAAAATAATAAATGTTTAATAATGAGTGTGTTTTGTACATGTAGAAGAAACACCACTCAAATGTCAAACTGAATTCTTAGATGAAATGAGTACATGTGGTGTGATCATTCTAACTTTTCTCCCTCCATTCATTTAACAATACAAACTTGAAATGGTTTTGTCTATTATTTTGTGTTGTTAGTCAGTAATATATTTTCTAATGCACATTGGTATCATTAAGAGTACAGGAGTAAAAAGTGACAGTATTTAGTGTTGAATTTAAAACTCACTTCCATTCCAGTCTGTGTTAATGTGAATATAAATGTTGCCACTGATCCCTAACTCACTGTATCCGTTTATATGAAAGCCCCCCCCCCAGCGTTTCTGATTGTAATGTTTTATCTGTGTGTATGAGGGGTACACTCATATGAGCAGTAAGAGCTTGTCTCAATATTTATGTATTTATTTATTTTCTTCCACACAAAAAATGTTGTTGGTTTCCTTGCAAACCTTTATTTCCTCCCCCGAAAAAGAAAAGAAAACTTAGAATATTCATAAAAAAATAAGCACACAGGTGTTTTAATAAATATATGGATATACCCTTGTACATACTGTAAAGTTAATTCTGCTTGTCCTCTTGTGTTTCTTCTGTTTGTGTATGAGGCTCTGATTGTGTTTCTGTCTGTTAACAGCTTGTTAAGTGTGTGTAAAATATGTGAGTGCATGTACCAACATGTGTGTCCTGTTGTGTTTATCCCATGTCTTGCCTGTATTAGTGTGTGAGTGTCTTCTTAACCACGGTCTTGCCCCCACCTTGTAGACATTGTGAACACTGCTCGTCCAGATGAGAAAGCCATAATGACTTATGTGTCCAGTTTCTACCATGCCTTCTCTGGAGCACAGAAGGTACCCTCTGACCCCTGATGTATAACCCCCCCCCCCACCCCCATTACTAACAGGGTGCTGCTACCTGTCCAGCATGGCTGCTCTCTCTCCACAGCCTGCAGAGTCTCAATAAGAACACTTTGGGACACAAACACTCAGCAATACACACACAGTCTGATTGTAGCTGTGCTGGTGACAGCAGTAAATACTCCCTCCACTCTGTTGTGATGTATTGTCAACCGAGTGAGTGGAATACTTTGATAATTATTAGCAGATGAAGGATTAGAACTTTGTAGCAGCAGTGTAACATATTGGTGCTGTAAGTAGCAAAACAAAGTGTGGGTGTTTTCTCTTTGGTTTGGTTCACTTGGTCTTTTGAGAATGTGTCTTAGTCATCCTCCAAATGCAACTCATCTAGTTAGGTGTAACATAAAGTTCATTTGATTTCAAAGTAATTTCAATTACTGCTGGATTAGTACTATGATGTTTATGTGCATGAAGAATCAGACGACTCTATTCTGCAGTTTGCCTTCAATTATTATTGTCATGCTCTGATTTCTACACTTAAAACCAGAGCTAAAGATTGGATTATTTGTAATATTATTATCAGTATTATTTGTTGTTAAATGTAGAAAGATGGTTAAAGTTATTTCTGTTTTTATTCTTTTTTTATTTATGGATAGGGTTGATAACTTTTTATTTCTTTGAGCAGTTTATAATGCCACCTGATTATTAAAGACATCATTCTCAGCTGCTGAATGAACCAAACTAAACCTCACTCTCTGAGAAGAGTGTTCTGAGTAAACCTCTTCCTCAGAGCTGCTTTGGCAGCTCATGTGCGTGTTTGTGTCCCAACCTGGAACTTGTGGCTGCGTCGTCCGAGGGGGGGAACAGGAGGAAGCTGTGGACCTAAAGAGTCCTCCCTCACTCTCACACCCTGCAGGAGCGAGCTCATGTAGCTCTGGGTAGCTTTGGCTTCACTTTCTCTCTCTCTCTCTCTCTCTCTCTCTCTGCTTGCCTTCCTGGTGAACCGCTCCCCCTCGCTGGGTGCTGTGTAGACATCGTGGGTACGCTGCGGCCGGATGAGAAGGCCATTATGACCTATGTGTCCTGCTTCTATCACGCCTTCTCTGGCGCTCAGAAGGTGAGCTTCTCACCCTTCAGACTGACTTCAACAGTGCAGAAGAAGAAACTCCAGTTATTCCAGACTGAGAGAAGATAGGGAGCAATGTCTTCAGATAGGATCAGAAAATGGGTCAAATCCCAGAAACATCTGGAAATGTTTCTCAAAATATTAAATAGATTAAGCTAACCATGGAACCTGGCTAGAATCCTTAATAAGGAAATCATATTTCCCCATGCATAAGTAAAGGAATAATATATCTAAAAATAGCAACACTGTTTGATTATTTTCCTCAGTACAAGATCATTACTAATGTTCTTTTAATTGGACTGTTTTTCAAATTCTACCACATATGCAAAGTAGTCATTTGTTTCAAGTCACATATTCAAGAATATCCTGATAACTGAAATTCACCACAAATGACTCATTGTGAGTGTTTTATTATCTCAATCCATGATAAAATCAATTAGCCATCCCCAGAGAATTCTGCTTTATATTCCTCCTCACTGGATAAGACTTGTTCACAGGGAAACTCAGGGAATATCAACAGGATAGGAAAGCCAGCAAACGCTCTCTCATGCTTCTGTTTCAGCTTCTTTGGACATTGACTGTGTTTCCCCAAAAAGGTTTTACTTTATGGTCTGGATTTCAATTCCCAAACTCACGTCAGTACTGTAATCCTCCTGCATGACCACCATGTGCCTTCACTGGATTGTTGTGGGTGTCAAATGTATCAAGTTTCCACTGAAATTCTGAATACATGTAGGTAGAGCAATGTGTTGTTTACTGTGGGAAATGATGTTGAATGATGGAATAATGTAGTTAGCCAGCATCAATGCATTGAACCCCTGCAGTGTAATCGGCCCTGAAGCCTATTTCGCAGCAACCTACCAAAGATAATGTGACACAACATGTTTGATTTAAAATGAATTTCATTGACTATAAATTACTGTATGTCCTTTTTAGATTCTACTCTATCGAGAGCAACTGTGTCCATAGCAGTAGTCTGCCATTCAGAAAATTAGACTATTAGAATTCATTAATTAACCAATCAGAATGGAGAATTGAACAAAACCATGTGATTAAACCAGATAATGGTACTGATGGGTGTTTGGGAGGGATCTCTTTTATCACTGTGGGGAACATGACTAATGTCCTTCCAATTCTCAGCTAATAACACTTGTCATTTCAAATGTTTGTTTTATTTTGTGATGTTATTTAAATGTATATATAGAATACATTGGTTAAGAATGTAAAGTAATATGATGGAACAGGGTTTTTAGTACATATTATATGTGAAAAGTGTGTACTGTTTTTGTTTTATTCCAGTGGTACAGTAGTGTAATATCGTAGGCAGCCGTGCTGGTGTGGACAGCAGTGCGACAGAAACTGTAACTAGACGTATGGACTGACTCCTGAGTTTTGGCGGGAGACGCATGGAGCTTTAAACGCACTTATTGATTTTATTTATTTTTAGCACATTAAACTAACCATCTGCAGCTTGAGCATGTTTTGTCAGTCAAGTGTAACCTCCATTTGACTTTGATTGAGTCATTTACACTTTTCTAAAAATAATGTGACCTTAAGGTTAGTTTTATTTCTGTTCACTGCCTGTGTGTGGATTGTGCTCGCACAAATAAAAAAAAACAGAAGTGATTAATTATTCTAACAGAAGTAGATTGAGGAAATTATAATGAGCAGTAGACACTGTTTGATTTAGAGACTCTTAACGCTTAGCTACAGTGAATGTCTCACTAAGAGTGGAGTGGACCTGATGTCAGCATGTTCTATCCAATCACTGCGAGCGCTACTCATCACTCTGTTTTCTGATAGGCTGAGACAGCCGCCAACCGTATCTGCAAAGTGCTGGCTGTCAACCAGGAGAACGAGCAGATGATGGAGGACTACGAGAAGCTGGCCAGTGAGGTGAGGAGAATTTATTCATCTACCTGACTCTACACTTTTCATTTTATTTTGATGTTTTGTAATTAAGTTTAGTTACTGATCAAGTGTCAGAGCCTTGTTTCCTGACAATCTGATTGTATTTCCTGTCTGGTCTCCTCCTGTTCAGCTGCTGGAGTGGATCCGCCGGACCATCCCCTGGCTGGAGAACCGGACCCAGGAGAAGACGGTGACTGACATGCAGGCCAAGCAGGAGGACTTCAGAGACTACCGCTGCGTCCACAAACCCCCCAAGGTAACAGAGCTCCTCAAATGCTCTCTACTCACACCATGAAAATGGTTTCTCACTTCCATCCTGACCACAGTCCTTATTCTAAGAGGTAAGAGGTTTTGTTTCCTCTACTGAATGGCTGACACTGTGAAACCTCTTCCCCTCTTGTCCTCAGGTCCAAGAGAAATGCCAGCTGGAGATCAGCTTCAACACTCTGCAGACCAAACTGAGACTCAGCAACAGACCTGCCTTCATGCCGTCAGAGGGACGCATGGTGTCTGTATGTACACCTACATCTCACTCTGAGTCCCATGAAAAGATTCCATGTCACAAGACATTTGAATTATATTTGTATATCTTACAGACGGCAGGAAATCTGCTTACCCTTATTAAAAATATATAGATATGCAATACATAAATAGGACAAGTGTGCTCTCCACAAAGATTTTCATCTACACTTAAACCTGCATTGAAACATTTTATTATGTAAACAACCTTTGTGTCAGCCTCAAGCCTCACAGAACACGTTAGCATCCGTTGAATTTTCAAATACTTTTATTTTAGTTTTGACTTTTTCATTTCATGTTGCTGGTTTTAACAGAAAAGTAGCACATAGTTAAGTCAGGTGTAAAATGCACAACATCCTTTCCTGTCTCTGGTGTGTATATATATCATGTTTTGTGCATTTGTCCATGACACTGACATTCTTTAATAATTCACTTTTTGCCATTACACGGTGAACAGAAATCTCTCAGATCAGCTTTAAGTCTAGTTCTCTTGAATGATTCAACCCAATAGAGGGTTTAGTTTCACACCATTACACTTCTTTACAGTTTGGAATGACTGCTAGTAGGTGGGCTGTTCTTCTACTGTCATGGACTACAAACTGGTGCATTATGTGCTCTGCAGTGAAGGAATGGTATAATAACAGCTGCTGTTTTCTCTCAGGACATCAACGGAGCGTGGTACACTCTGGAGGGAGCAGAGAAGGGCTACGAGGAGTGGATCCTCAGCGAGATCAGACGTCTGGAGAGACTGGAGCATTTGGCAGAGAAGTTCCACCAGAAGTCTAAAATCCATGAGTCCTGGACCGACGGTGCATTAACGCTTAATCAAACACACATTCACCCTTTGTAAAATACCGCTAACTGTAGTCCCCCCCCTCGATGATCAAGTTGAATCCCCTTTTTGGCAAAAAAAATCAATTTCCATTCATTCCAAGAGAAAAATCCCTCTTCTCTATCCAACTGTACATATTAGTAAATCAAATAGTACAATTACTAAACACTCATTTGATATTTTATTGAACCAGTCTGTGTTCTTCACAAAGAGAGTAGCTGATGCAGATTGTTTGAAATATACACTTGAAGCTCATATTTGTTTTTGAAGTAAATTGCTGTGTTGGCTTCAGGTGATGAAGTCTATTACTTAGTATCTTTGTTTCCTTGACTTTTATAACCAATGTCAAATCAACACTAATGTTGGCTACATCTACATGAAATATACTGGTCAAAAAAAGATAAGACTGACATTTAGTTAAAAAAAATATCTTTGCCAGTTTCTTTTTAAATGTTGTAAACAAAGTAGAGGGGATAAAAGGTTATAGACTGACTACAAAATAAAAACGATTAAAAACACAAAGTGAATACAGTATAAAGCAGCTGACCAAATGAACCCTCCCAGAGAGCAGCAGGTTAAGTTATTAACATGATGCTCTGTGTGCAGGTAAGGAGGCCATGCTGACCCAGAAAGACTACGAGACTTGCACCCTGTCCGAAGTCAAGGCGTTGCTACGGAAACACGAGGCCTTTGAGAGCGACCTGGCGGCCCATCAGGACCGAGTGGAGCAGATCGCCGCCATCGCACAGGAGCTCAAGTAAGGAGGCAGAAAGGAAGTGGAGGAGACTCATGTATCTGTGTGATAGCATCTTTTATAAATCTGCTCCTCCCTGCCTGCAGCGAGCTGGACTACTACGACTCTGCCAGCGTCAACGCTCGCTGTCAGAAGATCTGTGATCAGTGGGACAGCCTGGGGGCCCTCACCCAGAACCGCAAGGAGTCTCTGGAGGTACCTCTCTCTCTCTCCCAGTTATGTGTGTGTGATCACATATAGATTGACTGATGCAATCAGATGGCTTTAATGCCCCAGTGCCAAATGCAAAAATAATAATATTCCCAGTGTCTAATAAAGTCCTAGAACAACTTTATCAAATATTATTATCAAAACATTTGAATTCTGTGCTTCCACAGAGGACAGAGAAGCAGCTGGAGTCCATCGATGAGCTGTACCTGGAGTACGCCAAGAGAGCAGCGCCCTTCAACAACTGGATGGAGGGAGCAATGGAGGACCTGCAGGACATGTTCATCGTGCACAGCATCGAGGAGATCCAGGTAACACAGGAGGGGGGTGAATTACTGCTTTGTCCTGGACATATGCACAAGAGGAATTACTGAAGAAAGAAGGGTTGCGCGATATGAAGAAAAATATCACAATATTTCTGGTCAAATACCTCTATTTATATTTCAACATTATAGTAGGGTTAACTTTTTTGTGCTTTCGCAACATATTTACAGAATAATATTATTGTAAAACAAAATAAGGCAAATAAGCTGCTCGAACAGTCTGGTACATTTGTAAAAATGATCACTTTACTGCAGCCTTTAAAACCAGGAACAGACAACACTTGTTCAATGTAACAATTTCAGAAATCAAGCACAATATCTAGTCTCATATCACAATTGGATATAAAATGAATATATTGACAACCCTAAATAAATGTGAATTATACAGTACTGGGAGCAAAATAACATAATATAATGTGAGATGAACTATACCTGGCTAAACTGCTGCAGGTAAAACCAAACGTTGTTCCCCCCTCAGGGTCTGATCACAGCCCACGAGCAGTTCAAGTCCACCCTGGCGGAGGCCAACAAGGAGCGGGAGGCCATCCAGGCCATCCAGGCGGAGGTGCAGAAGATCGCCCAGAGCAACGGCATCAAGCTGAGCGCTGCCAACCCCTACACCACCATCACCCCGCAGAGCATCGACAGCAAGTGGGAGAAGGTGGGCTGTGGCCTGGACTTCCTGGGGATTATACCTGCACAAAGCTTATGCAGTTTATACCCCCTTGAGTTTAAATGTACTAGTGTAGTGCAATACAAATTGTAAATGTATTGTATCTCCCTCGGATTTGGGTGTTTTTTTAAAAGCAGCGGGGAAGGAACACCACTCCGTCATATCTGCCTCCTACACTTATTTCTTTGTGTCCATTTTTTGGTGGGGGATAAACTCCCTACAGTAAACCAATAATAGCCACTAACACTAATGCTGCTTTTAAAGTGTGCATACCAGGCGCCGTATTCACAAAGGATCTTAGGGCTAAAAGTAGCTCCTAACTGGCGAATTTAGGAGAAACTCCTAAACATAATGGGCGTGTCAGTCTTAAATTTAGGACTCCTAATTTTATTCACTA
>NW_011347857.1:0-2305 GCF_000735185.1 Notothenia coriiceps
GGGGGGGGGGAGGGTGTGAATACAGTGACGCCAGGTGTGGAAAGTTGGTATGAGAACAGCAGCAGAGATAACAATGTTCCTGTGTCTGTGGGACGTCCCTGGAGAGGTTCCTATAGATTAATGCACACAATGTACAACAATATCTGTTTTCTTTATTACTGCCAAATTTCATTCCATTCCATTTCTATGTAAATAATGTTATATTTTAAGGCAAGGCAAGGCAAGTTTATTTATACAGCACCTTTCAACACAAAGTAATTCAAAGTGCTTTACAAAAATAAAAGACATTAAGAAAATGGCATTTAAAAACAGTTATTAAAAAGCAAAGATAATAACATAAACAATTGTACTATATTTCTTATTATTTTAAATATTTTTCTAGTTCTCTATCCGGGTTTTAAATGTTTGTTTAACTTTTATGTATGCACCTGACTGATTATGATATACTACTAAAGACAACACATAGGGATATACTGATGGTGGCTACAGCCAAGAGATGTTATCCTAACAAGGACTGATACAACTATTTTAAAATGTCTGATTGTGTAAATGAAGGTACAAGTGTTTAGACCAAATTGGCTCTTCATCAGAAAGAGAGGGATTAGGCAGACTCAAGGGAGTATTGATTGAATAAATAGTGTTAGTCCAACGGATGGCCGAGGCCAACACCACATCATCAGTGAGAGAAAAACAGCCAAATTAGTAGTTTCATCACACGGTCAAAAACAAAATAAGGTAGTCCTGTGTTTGTTTTAATAATAGAGAGAGAGATCAGGCCAAGATGTCAAAAATGCATGATGTTTCCTGTTGTCTCACAAGTTTAAGAAAGAAGGGAAAACCAAGGAACAGTAAACAAAAAAGGACTGACTTTGACTTCCTGGTACAGGTCAAGCTACTTACAAAACTGGATCAAACCTTTCCCATAATGCAACTGAAAAACAAAGATCACTGCCTAGCTGACACTGTCCATGAATAGCAATTCAACATTTGATTTGTCTCTCCAAGCGCAGTAAATACGGTTCAGTTAGCAGCTTGCGGTGAAAGCTTTACGTCCATCAGTAAACTCAGTAAAAGTCAAAAAACTGGAGGACATCAGAGGTAAACCAGAAAACATTTTCTTTGTGTAGAATGATCCAGATACACTGAGATCAACTAAGTGTAGCACCAACATGATTTTGCTGCTGTTATTTAAAAGGTAGTAATACACAAATTGTGCTTTATACTTGTTAGGGTTGAGTGAAGCAGGCTGGACCCAAATGCAGATTTCAACGAAAAACCTTCATTCCAAGGAACGAAAAAATACCTTTCTTTCAAGGCGAACGCGTAAGAAACAGAACCCTACCCCGTGACACAGTCAAGGACAAACAATGAACCAACAATGACAGACAGAAAAAACAGAACTTAAATGCACAAAAGACTAATCACACAAACAAGACACAGGTGAGGAGGGAGGAGAAAACACAGGGGCACCAGGTGAACACAATCGGGTAATCAGGTAGGAGGGAAAACAGACAGAAAGCGACAGGCAAGACGGGGGGTGAAGACATTCTGACATATTCACTCGGGGAGTTGTGCCCCTCGTGAGTTCATCACATTTAAAATTGCCTTGAATTTCATGGAATAAATTGTTGTTTGGTCCGATTTGAGCATGTCCCCTATGTGATACATATATACTTCAAATGAGAGTCTAGGCCAGCATGGACCATTTTCTAGATTGAACTTTTCAACTTGTCTTGAGCTCACTGCATCTGTTTCATCTGGTAAATTATTTGGGTGCTTTTCAAAGGCACCGCAGTAACAATCAGCCACTGAACACAAACTGAAAATGCTTAGAGGCAAAATGTTTTTCGATCTCTCATTGGAGAGAAGTTTGCATCAGGGCAAGGTGTGAAAAATGAATCTTTTTTTTTTTCTTTTTCCACCAAGGTCTTCTGGCACCAGTGGGCCACCATCGCTCACTGATAATGTTCAAATTGGGCCAGGGACCTAGGAAGGTAGGGATGCCTTTGCCAACAATGTGTGTGTGTGTGTGTGTGTGTGTGTGTGTGTGTGTGTGTGTGTGTGTGTGTGTGTGTGTGTGTGTGACATGTGGGTGGGAGTCGTAGCAAGTGAGAAGAAAAGGTGAGAGATTATGGGAGTAACAATACACATCACAAAAATGCCCCATAGACTCCATTTCTTGCCGTCTACACCTGTTTTTCTCTAGCTGGGGAAATGTGTGTGTGTGTGTGTGTGTGTGTGTGTGTGTGTGTGTGTGTGTGTGTGTGTGTGTGTGTGTGTGTGTGTGTGTGTGTGTGTGTTATAA
>NW_011347858.1:0-1229 GCF_000735185.1 Notothenia coriiceps
TAGAGTGTAAAGAGTAAACATAGGACAAAAGTCATGAGTATTACAATTCAAAGCACGTTATTTAAGACATAACATAAACTTGAGTTTAACCAAGTGAACATATACAGCAAACTACCCAGAACTCATAAAATAAATACAAAATAATAATCAATAAAACCAACATTTGACCAATAGAATAATGTGAATAATAAGGACAAACAACAGATGAGTAAGACTAAATATGAATGAATAAAACCAGTCAAATAAATATCTATAAGAACATATAAATAATAATAATTAAAACCAACAGTTGACCAATAAAAAGGGAATACTTAAGATAAGCAACCAATCAGTAAGAATGAATATGAGTTACTAAAACGAACAGGAAGTATTAAAGTAGTAAAAAGGTTAAAACCTATAAATAAAATAAGTTAAAGAGAAAAAATGTAACTTTGTTCTGGGTAAATTGGAGACTCACTGATTCCCCCAAACCGACCTGTGCGACCTGAGTGAAGGAGTCTCTGACGGACTCCTGCAGAGGGGTCAGCTGCTCCTGAGCCGCCTGCACTTTCTCCTGCAGCTTCCGGCTCTCCTCCTGCAGAGAGAGCAGCTCCTCTCGCGCCTGAACCAGCTCCTCCTCGAACTGGCAGATCTTCTGCTCCTGCTCCTCGTGCTCCGACTGCAGCGAGGTGATCTGTGGCGGAAGAAACCGTGGTGAAAAAACGGAGAGACTCGAGTCAGGATTTGCAGTTACATTTTCTTTTTTCTCTTTGGAAGTTTCTTAACTTGGTGAAATGAGCGGGAAAGCATAATACAGGGGTAGACATTAAGGGTCAAATTCCTCTGGTCCGGAGCATTCGTCCAAAAAATAGAGTACCGTAATTTTCGGACTATAAGCCGCGCCTTTTTCCCCATTTTTCGACACTGCGGCTTATATAACGGTGCGGCTAATCTATGGATTGTTACAGCTAACGGCCACTAGGGTACCTCCTAAATCTATGGATTTTACAGGTTACAGTCCACCACCTTTAACTCTATGGGCTCTATGGCCGGTCCGCGCCCCCCACCCTTAACGTTACGGCGGGCGGTCCACGCGAGGAAAAGGAAACTGGAGGGGACCGGGGAAAACGGGAAAAAGGTGGTAGGAACGAACGGGTAAGGGTCGGCCGGCCGAAAAACGTAAAAAAAAAGGTTAAAAGGGTAAACCGGGAAACGGAAGGTAGGGTTACGGGTAACGGAAGGAACGAACG
>NW_011347859.1:0-9083 GCF_000735185.1 Notothenia coriiceps
TGTTGTTTATGAATTGTTCTTTATTTGATTGGCAGTCAGTTGTTGATTACATGCAGACGTTGATAAAGCTACTTCAATATATATCACACTAATTCATAAAGCAACTAAGACATTTTGAAGCTCCGGACCTTTGCATGGGGAGATTTTCTCTAACTGGACCTCGTTGACTTTTAGTTGAATACCCCTGATCTAGAGAATCAAACAGCTCTTATCATGGCGGCCACTGAGGGGCTTCTGGGTAATTTCACTCTGTAGGAACCTTCCTCAGCTAAACTGACTAAGATAACATTCCTAACGGAGTGAAATGACCCGAAAAGTACCTCAGTGGCAGCCATGATAAGATCTGTTTGATTAGATGATAGGAAAGGAGCTTTGAAACTTCCTTTATAACCTCCTTTAGGAAACACTGGACCTTCCTTTATGAAAGGTGTGTAAAAATGCTTCCTGGCAAACACGTAAGGTAAACTGCAGAAAATAAGATAAATACTGCAGCTCCCAGGCACCCAAGCTCCTCCCCTTCCTGTCCTCAGACCACCAATAGCATCTCCTCCTTCTTTGACCCAGACGCACACTCAGCTCACCTGGAAAACTGTCATGTAAACGTTAGAGCGCACGCACACACACACACACACACACACACACACACACACACACACACACACACACACACACACACACACACACACACACACACACAGTCTACCTGCTCATTTACTGGAAATATACAGCGGTGAGACGAGAGGACGGCTCAGTATGGATTTTAGTCTCAGAGTAAATAGTTTCCTCACAGGGGAACGTAAACTGTATCACAAAGCTGACAGATTCAGACGCCATCAGAGTGTGTGTGTGTGTGTGTGTGTGTGTGTGTGTGTGTGTGTGTGTGTGTGTGTGTGTGTGTGTGTGTGTGAACACTGAAGGTCAGGTTTAACAGCTAAATCCTTTCAACCTACACATCATGGAAAGACCAACTAAATATACACCCTGTCAGCTCTCTGGAAAATCATCTTTTGTAGTTTAACATCGATGTTCAGAGTTAGTTTGAACAAATTAAGATATTTGACAAATTCTGTTGGGTTTTTAAACATATGACCTCAACACATTGACATTCATTGGCTTTGTTTGTTCTTCATGGACGCCTTTCAACGTCCTTCGCCAACAGGCCCATAGCCTACTGTATGTGACAGACAATCTGAAAACATAATGCCTCCGTCCCCCGTATGTAATATGTATACACTAGACTAGTCACCTATTTAAGTATTTAGTAACATCAGTCAGTGAAGAAAAGACAAGTGCTCTCTCTTTAATGGTCCTTTGCACAGATATGTAAACACTTGATTTGTTAAGTTCATAGACAATAAATCAATGAAACATGGATTCATTTTGTACACGTTATCCTACATATTTACCAGAAGGCTTCTCTATCTATGAAATCCAGGCGTTGTCGGGGTGGTGTCCCCAGGCACAGATCAGGGTGTTCTGTACAGAGACACTGTTCACTTGATAAACTACGCCCTGAAGCCCTAACACAACATGTTTACTGTAGGAACCCATCGTGGGGATTTAAAAGGAGGTTTCTCTGCTAAAATACATCTTTTTTTTTTACCCAGTCCAGGTTTTCCAGTCCAGATAAGTCCTGTGTTCACATTTCAAAACATGTATTACAGAAACACAACAGCACGTGATATAAATACACATCTTATTTAAGGGAAGGTTGGAATGATCAAAGATATCGACAGTGGATGCCGGGACAAAAGAATAGTGTTGTTACGTCATTACTCTGTGGGGGAACTGGGTTTGAATGCCAGTGTGATCATGATTAGGGCTGCACGAGTATCTCAAAATCACAATATGGACATGTGCAACATTCAAATCGCAGGATGCACAATGTACGATAAAGACTAATTATGTGTTGGAATACATTTTAAATTTGGAGCTGCAGAGATATACATTTAGTTGCCAGCTTAGTGAACTGAAGTAGCCCAAAGTTTCATGTTAGAAATGTAGAGTAGGGTCTCCAGCACATAGAAACTGCCGGATGCTAACCTGCTGGGCAATTTGAAAGTTGCATTCATTGACATATTCAGACGACAGCTACAAAACTGGCTTGGCCGTTTGGGACGTTATTGAGGATCCATTTCTGACTCTTTCAGGATCAAAGGCATGATTTTGAGTCCTCTTAAACTTCTTAATGGACCCAAAATGGATCGAAATCGGCCGACAGAGAATACAAATAGGGCCTAAACTTCCATTTAAGATCCTGAAATGGTCAGAAATTGATTGAACATCTTCAATAACCTCCAAAACCACTTCAAAAGTGTCCAGATCGACCAAGCCATTTTGTAACTACTGTCTGCATATGCTATTTAATGCTAATTAACACAACTTGTGCTAATTGGGCAGATAGCCCAACATATGCAGGTTAGCTTCCGGCAGTTTCTATGAGCTGGAGACCCTACTCTACATTTCTAACATAAACATTTGGGGTCTCAACATGTCTGGGTTCACAACAGCACTCTATGAGCTGGTAAATAGACTATATCCCAGCCTACAAATCAAGTTTAACAGACGTAACAAAACATATTATTTAAGTACAGATCGTCTTAGAAAACTCACACCATGATAATCTAATGTATTTTTGAAGTATAGGATCAATCCCTCCAATATCCTCTACGGATTGAGATTGCAGTTCCAGTCCAAATACATTACTTTGTTCCAAATGGTGCAGCCCTAATCATCATGGATGCATTGAAATAATAACAATAAGATATTCCTCTCTCACACCTCTCATCGTCACTATGATCATGCATGTGGAAACTACAATAACAATGGCTGTTTACATATAAGCAAACCATAGTATGATTCCTCTTCTTGTAGAAGTGTCCGTCACAGGAAGGAAGGAAGGACATGGTCCCTGGTTGTGTTACTTTTTACTGGAAGAAAGTGGCTTTGAAATCGACAGAATCCAGCACAGAAACAAACCTCCATGATCCTTCAGCGGGCCGACGATGGTCATGTGACATCGTGCTGACCGACCTGTGGAAATCACTTCCTGTCCGTCTGATTTTCACACTTAAGGTCCAATGAAGAGCGTCTCAGAAGGTCTTATATTACAACTGTGACGGTCCAGTGTCCTGAGACAAAATATCTCTTCTCCTGTAATCTGTCCCGGGTCTTCAGCATGTTCTTCACATCAAAACAAAACAACACTTTAAGGGAGACACCTCAGGTAAGGAAGGGAGAGAGATACTAGTGTGTATTTTGGATGTTCTCTTTCCTCGAGTCGTGAAACAACAGTGTTTTCCTGTAGTGTCTCGCCTTGTGCAACATTATGAGAGTATAGCATCGATGTTTTAATGCCCACAGACCACGTCGATTCTCTGGTTGTAAACAGGACCTGGTTTATAAACCGGAGAGTTTCGTGGCTACATCCACGACCAACAGCAACCCTCTGAACGTCTGAAACTAAAATACATTCATCGTATCACATCTTTACATGCTACCTCTATGTTCACCTGCACGAAACTCACTCAGGTCAGTCTCTGGGACCAAAGAGAGGACGCCGTCGTGTCTCCACATTTTGTTCAAATACCAATCAAAACACAACGCCCTGCCTGCAGTGATCTACGTATAGTACAGTCTCTGCTGTGCTTTGGCACCGTTTCTCTATTAAGAGCACGCACGCGCACACACACACACACACACACACACACACACACACACACACACACACACACACACACACACACACACACACACACACACACACACACACACACACACACACACACACACACACACACACACACACACACACACACACACACACACACACAGTTTGTGATGCTACTGCTGCTGAGAAGTGCTGTGTCTCTACTCAGATACTCCCTTTATCTGCATTGGATTGAATTTAAATAAATTGTGGCTCTAAGAAGACACGATAGTGAGCAGATTAGACAAAGATACGGCAACAAAGTGACTTCCAATGGAACTGAATACAGTAATGGCGCATTTCCACTACAGCACGGTTTAAGCGTGCCGTGCCCGGTCCGTTTTTTGCTTGCGTTTCCACTCGGCGTAGTTCCGGCTAGCGGCTACTTTTTCACAGTTTTCTGGCTCTCCAAAATCGAGGCTCTTTCCGGGTCAACAACCGGGCTGAGTCGGGCTGAGTATGCTAAACTAGAGAGAGAATCGCTGGCAACTACAACAAGATGAACATATTTGACCGTGATTTAATTGTAATACACGTTTCTAAATGATGCCGAAGTAACAACATACTGATACCGGTTAGTAAAAACCATGAATTAATGCTTTGACAAGTCTGCAGACAGACGGCAGGCGAAACACCTTTTAAATGTGTGTTTTCTGAATGGAGATCGGCTAAGCTAACGCAGTATATGCTCCGACCGTCCACACTCACAACAACGGCCTACAGACAGAAATAAACCAGCGACTGTATTCTCCATGACACAGACAGTCTGTGGTTTGGACTTGTTTAACTTCTGTCTAGTTTCTGAACAGATATGAGGAGCTGTGAGCTCTGAGGGCTAAGAGCTAACGGCTAACGGCTGATGTTGGTTTTTGTGATTCTCATTGAAGATGACGTCCCGGCTCCGCCTACACTGCGTTACTATAGTTACTGCCCCAGCTACTAAACTGTAATGGAAACGCAGCATAAAGTGAGCCTGGCCTACCAAGGCCTAACTATACCGTACTAAGCCGAGCGAGGCCCTGCAGTGGAAATGCGTCATTAAACTTATATGTGGTAAATATAACTTTTTTACCTATTCAGTAAATTGAAATCTTAAAGTATAAGTTAATGCAAGTTAATTTCATACAGGTATTCACTAAATCATTTAAATTAATATCTCCTATAGATAATTATTTAATCCAATTTCACCACATATTTAGTAATCTAACTTACGTTGTAAATAAATACAGAATTAAATCACTAAATCCAACATAATTTAACTTTCTTTGAAAAACATTGACTAACTTTAAACAATGTATTCAATACTTGTTTAATCAAATTGTTGAACTAATTAATTATATTGGGTGTCACTTTGTTGCCAGATTTTTTTAAGTAACCAATGGTCACATTTTTACGGTTTAGTTCACTGCATCTCGTGCACTTTGAACACGTATGCAGTGTGTGCATTTTGACTTTCAAATCACACACACTGGCCGTTTCTCAATGTCGAGTATACCTGCTGCAGAGCCGCTATTTCAAGTATACTACGTCATCGAGTGGCGCCGAAGAACTGTTTAAATGCCCGGCATTCGGCGCCACTCGATGACGTAGTATACTTGAAATAGTGGCTCTGCAGCAGGTGTACTCGACATTGAGAAACGGCCACTGTGTCCTAACAGGAAGCGACAACCGTTGCTATCAGCTAGCATTGTTAGCGGTACTCAATCTGATGCAGAGGGCTGAATTAACACTATGAGCTTAATGGTGTGTTTCTTAAATACTAAACAAAACCCCCACATGAATAACTCGTATATTTATAGTGTTATATGTTTTCTGCAGAAACTGTTCGCTTCACTTCAGCAACAACACAGCGGCCATTGAGTGTGAGAAGTGTCCAGCGTTCAACACTTAACTTTTGGACCGTTCTGAAAGCACCATCCAGGCAGTCATTTCGCCAAAACTTAGCATTTAAACGCACTTCAAATGCAATCCAAACAGCAGGAAGTACGCAGTTTGAGACACAGGACAGATCTCAGAGGTCCTGGTGCCTCATGGAGTCGCTTCCTCTTCCTCGTTCCTCGTTCCTCTTGTGCCTCGTGGAGTTTTTTTAGTAGCGGTCGCCATTGGAACGCACTTAAGCAATCAGAACAGCAGAAGTAAATACAGAAGTACGCAATTTGAGACACAACACAGATCTCAGAAGTCCTTGTGCCTCGTGGAGATATTTTCCGAGTCGCCTCCTCTTCTGTTTTTTTAGCAGCGGTCGTCCTCGTCCGTGTCGCTCAGCAGCTCATTGGCTCCTGAAGGACTCGCCTGGCCCAAAGTCTTCGTGCGGATGTGTCCGTTGGGAACCTGCCAGGAGTGTCTGAGCTGGGGGGCGGAGCTTATGGCGTTGGCTCGTCCCAAACTGGTGGCCACGGCCGTCTCAAAAGTGAGAGTTTCCTCCCCGTCAGCTCCCTCCATGACGTCATCGTGGAACGGCAAGAAGGGCTCTGAGATGTAGCGTTGAGGCGAGGGGTGGCTTTGACCTCCAGATGACCCCTGACCTCCAGACGACCCCTGACCTCCAGACGACCCCTGACCTCCAGACGACCCCTGACCTCCAGATGACCCCTGACCTCCAGACGACCCCTGACCTCCAGATGACCCCTGACCTCCAGACGACCCCTGACCTCCAGAGGACCCCTGAACTGGAGGAAGGGGGCTGGTTTCTTTCTCCGGTTTCAATTTGGAGGCTCCAGATCCATCCTGAGGCGGGGAATCAAGATTCAAGGCTTTTATTGTGATTTTGCACAAAATGAATTAACACAATATCTGTTTTCTTTTTTTATTACTGCCACATTTTATTTCTATGTAAATACTGCTATATTTTACTATATATTTTATTATTTTAAATATTTTGTAATGTTATTATAGTTTTCTTAAAATACTTATCTATCTGTGTTTTTAATAAAAGTTCAGGTGTTTAACAGTAGAGGAGGTCGTAAGATAAGATAAGATTGTTGTGCCAGAGTTACAAAAATACCGAAAAGATGTACCTCGAGGGAGGAGGACGATTCTGCTAAAACTGGGACGGTGGATGTTTGGGAGACCAGAGGAGAGTAGGAGATGTAGGGTCGAGGGCGAGAGGGAGTCTGAGGAAGCTGGCGACGATTTCGAGGCGTCCCGGAGTCAGAGTGGGCGGGGCTTACAGACGAGTTCACCTGCAAACAACACACACAGGGACGTTCAGTTCGAATGAGCTAAACCAGGGATGTGATTCAAAGTCAATCGAGTCAGAATTCTGTGAAAAAGTAAAAGTTCTGAGAAATGTCTGAAAAAAAGTCAAGATTCTAAGAAAAAGTCAAAATTCTTAGAAAAAGTCTAAATTCTTAGAAAAAAATCAAATTTCTGGCGAGTTCAGTAAATGTATCCTTTCACACCAAAACAAATAAAATAAAACTCACTATCTGAACTACTAAGAATGGGACAAAGCGAAACACAGGGATGGCAACAACCCACTAACCTAGTGTGTGTCTAACCTCCTACCTGTCTCTGTAAGGTGTGAGTCCGTCCTTCGCTCGGGGATCTGGAGCGCCTCCTCTCACAGGAAGTGTCTCTGCTTCGCTCCTCAGAGTTACATCTGGAAACGTCTGGAGACAGCAGGTGGCGCCGCTCCTTAGATCGCCCTCGCTCGTGACTGCTGGTTTCTCTGGGGTTGTTTTTAGGACCTGAGAGGCGTTTAACGGAAATAAAACCATCTGAGATCTGTGGCAAACAAACGTTTATGATACTTACACGTTTAGTTCAGCAGGATAATATCCACCTATTAACACCACTTTAGGATTTCGGAGTAAAATGCTAAATATAGGATATAAAAGTCACATGACTTCGTATCGCCACCGCTAAGCTAAAGGTGGCTAAAGTTGGGCTATAAAGGAACTACAGCACGGTCACATGACTTCACGTGACCACCGCTAAGCTAAAGGAGGCTAATGTTGGGCTATAAAGGAACTACAGCACGGTCACATGACTTCACGTCACCACCGCTAAGCTAAAGGAGGCTAATGTTGGGCTATAAAGGAACTACAGCACGGTCACATGACTTCACGTCACCACCGCTAAGCTAAAGGAGGCTAATGTTGGGCTATAAAGGAACTACAGCACGGTCACATGACTTCACGTCACCACCGCTAAGCTAAAGGAGGCTAATGTTGGGCTATAAAGGAACTACAGCACGGTCACATGACTTCACGTCACCACCGCTAAGCTAAAGGAGGCTAATGTTGGGCGTGATGACGTTCAGTCGCCTCATTTAGACACTTGTTAGCAACCTGCGTTTTTAAATCCACCAGTGGGGTATTTATGTCGCAGAACAAAACGTTAAAATCTCTTCAGCTTGTGTTAACCACAGACCTTATTTTAGGATAAAACACATTCTGAAAACCATTCAGGAGGGAACAGGAAGTGCCAAAACGCTGCCTCATTTCCAGGTTTTAGGACTCATTCCTGCACCACTTTATGCTTAAGTGACTAAAGGAGTCGTGGTGCGTTCACTGACCTCTGTAGCTCTTCTGTCGTGGTCGGTACTCGCCGTCCGGACTGATTCTCTCCAGAGAGTGCTGCTCCTGCCAGAGGCCGTTCACACACTGATCCCCGATAGTGGAGAAGGAGCGCTTCATCAGCTTACTGTCTGCAGACATCCCAGCCTACAGAGATGGCAAAGTGACACATCCTTTACTCAAGTAGAAGTACACACATCCTTTACTCAAGTAGAAGTACACACATCCTTTACTCAAGTAGAAGTACACACATCCTTTACTAAGTAGAAGTACACACATCCTTTACTCAAGTAGAAGTACACACATCCTTTACTCAAGTAGAAGTACACACATCCTTTACTCAAGTAGAAGTACAGATACTCGTGTTTAAAAATACTCTGGTGAAAGTAGAAGTACAGACTAAACTTCTTTACTCAAGTGAAAGTAAAGAGGCTTTGAAATGTACTTCAGTAAAAAGTACCCATAACTAGCAGCTGTTTTAAAGAGTACCTGACCTCCCTTTATATTAATAGAACAATAATGTCATTGTTAGCTAATGAATGTTTCCATGCTGAACAACGGCAACATGACAACGTTTCCATTGGTCCCTCTTCTTTAGAGAAGACCAGGAAATGATAGATACACGGATCGTGTTCAAATCAATAGGCACGCAATGACTCTAAATAATAATGATCACGCCACCAAACACACATTCAGACTAAAGGAACCAGCCTGTTTGGAAAATGAGAGAAGTAGAAAGTACAGGTATTTGAGTTCAACATGTAAGAAGTAGAAAGTACAGGTATTTGAGTTCAACATGTAAGAAGTAGAAAGTACAGGTATTTGAGTTCAACATGTAAGAAGTAGAAAGTACA
>NW_011347860.1:0-1776 GCF_000735185.1 Notothenia coriiceps
GAACTCCAAGTGGCGATGAGGTCTTAAAATGGTCTTAAAAAAGGTCTTAAAAGGGATTACATCTGACTTCAGGATTCCTGCACATACCCTGTAATAGCTTGGGAAGCTGCAAATCACAAATAGAACTTAATGAAACCTTTAATGAATAATCAATTAACAAGTGTGGTTGATTGATCAAATATGATAAACCAATCCTTTAGTTGTATTTAGTAGTTAGTGACAGCATTTGAAAGCATTTGTAGAAAAAAAAATCTGCTTTCTAAAACCGATAAACCTAAAGAAGAATTTACCATCGTCTCGTTTCTCTGCTCATTTTTCGTTCGGCTCGTTAAGCAGGAACTTTTTTCTCCTGAAAATAAATCAGCACTTTCTGCCTCGGAGATAAAACAGACGAAAAAGTTAAAGCGACCTTTGTGTAAGTCGCAGCTGGGCGATTTGTATAAAGGACACCATGTCTTTTTATCTACACACGTTTAGTTTTCCCTGGTGTCGCGTTGCACTTTATTTGTTTGCTGATGAATGTCCCCACAGCTCTCATTCTTCATGTACAGGTATCCATCGGAGCACAAAGCAGCTCATGCTGTGGGCCCCGGGGCGAACACATGATCCCTCGCTGGTCGGACCTTTAAGCCGCGAGCGCCTCGCTGCTCTTTGTTTACACTTGGCAATGTGAGCGTGTGTTTTTGAGAAGGCTGGATTTCCAACAACAAAACAAAAAGCTTTGACTTTGACCCTTTTAGTGTTATCTGTTGACTTCTATTCGTCTCCTTTTTATCTTCTAAAGTGCCCTCTGTATGTTCTCTTATATCACTTTTGGTAACGTTGCAGAAAACTAAGCAAGAAGTTGTTATGGCTCGATGATCGCAGACGTTCTCAAGATCAGAGAGGACTGTTTGTCACTCGCTGCAATTCATTTCATTATTTACTCATTATTGCTTCCTCTAGTAATCGTTGTTCCGTATAACATCAGAAAATACTTCCTTGTGACACAAGGGGACATCTCCAACAGTCACAGACTCAAACATATACATTTTATGATGATGCATCACTAGAAAAAACATTACAGTTCCACATTAGACCGCCTGGAAAAAGTGTAATTACATATTTTAGCTATTCGCTAATCCTTTAATCAACTAATCATTAAAGCTCTAACCTTTAGGGTAGGGACAAATGTATTTTAGTTTAATAACAATAAGCCCTTTTTCCAAATGCCTTGGTTTCAGTTTCACAAAGAGACATTAGGCGCGTTCACACCAAGTACTTTTCCCACAAAGGTTCCTGAGAACTACGATTTAGTTGCGTTCACACCAAAAAGTCCCAGGAACTAAATTAGTTCTAGAGAAGCTTTTTTACCCCCTTTTCAGTCCCTGCTAGAGAGCAGGGACTTTCGTGGGAGAAAAAGGTTCCTGTGTCTGATTGGCCGGGCGGAATGCAAACCACGCCCCGTCAAACTCCCAAAAACTTTTGTGAAGCTGCCATTTTATTATCCTCGCATTGCATTATTAGCATTAGCATTAGCCCAGCGCAGAAACGCAGAGAGACTAACTTATGACAACACAACATAAAACATGGGAGCGGTGGAGATGAGGAGGTGTCGGCGCTTCTGGCGTTTACTCGGAAGGCTTCAGTAGAAGCTGCCAGTCCCTAACTCCGGGGACTTCCGACCGGGGATTTTGGGCGGCAGTATACGCCGTAAAGTTGTTTGCAGCCTGCCAGTAAACCCAAAGCAGAAGAAGAAGAAGTGACGTCAGCGGCTTCATTTGCCTAATCCACCCC
>NW_011347861.1:0-24212 GCF_000735185.1 Notothenia coriiceps
TTCCGGGTACCGCATGATGTCATGCGTTACCCGGAACCAAATGGACCAATCCGAATCAATGGACAGTGACGTTTCTCCAACGAGGCGTTTTGGGGAGGTATTTTCTGTGTTAGAGTTTTACTCCCTACAGGGTGTACTTTGAGGGTTTTGACTCTGCAGACCGTTTACATGTAGAAAAACCTTCATAACACACAAGGGGACTGGTAACACCTGTGGCCTCAAGGGGGCAGTGTCTGCACATTGTTTGATCCAAGCAGGCAGTGGGGCAATAAAGCACAAAAACCAGTGTATGACAAAAACTTAATAATGAAAACAGAAATCAGTTTAGTGTAGCACAACACAATCACACACAGTAAAATAAAAGTGGTACAATGCTCCCGTCTCTGTTCCCAGGTGTATGCAGATGCCTCTCTGGTCTTTCCTCTGATCGTGTCCCAGACCTTCGCTACCCACGCCGACAAGTTGACTGGCGGCAAGAAAACTGAATAAGATGTTAACCCCACCCCCCGAAAATGCTTTGTTAGAAGCAACCACCATGTGCTGATATTAGTTAGACCTTATAAAAACTCTGACAATTTAAAGAAACAGCATTATATACAATGCTGAAGTTGAAAACTTTATTTATTGGGACTCGTGGTGAAGGGTTTCCTAACATTAGTTTATGTTAAAACAAACGTTTTGTTTCTCTATTCAAATAGTTGAAATAGTATGGAGTAGCAGGCTATTGCATGTACCAAAGAGAGTGTCCAGAATGCATCAGGTTTTAGCTGTGTGTGTGCGGTTGTGAGAGTGTGTGTTTTAATAGAAACACACGTTATTTAAGAGTTATGATTTATTTATGTTTTATTGTTTACTGTCCTATCACTTGTATATTACCTCATTGTTTCTCAGTTTTATCCTTACTTTCACTGTTACAGGTGGAAATATGTGTGACTTTAATAAATCATAAATAAATATTTCAGTCTCATTTTTAAAATTCTTTGTGCACTTTGTCTGTTTAAGAAGGCCACAAGGGGTCCATCATGTGATACTTCATTACACATGACATTAACAGAGCAAACAAGTTGTATGTGGCTTCTGATTTCTGGCTAAACATTTTATTTGGAGTATAAAGTTTGCAGCTTATCTGTTGCATTTGAAATGAAAGAGAAACACTATGCCACTTGATAAGCTCTGCCATAGATTGTATACCTTTCAATTGTTCAGTTTATGGGGTTTTGGAAAACCCATAAATTGAACAATGTTTATTATTAAGGTCATGGTAAAAAAGTGATCATTTTTATTTAATTAACTCATGTTACTTTGAATTCTTTAAAAAAACGTTTTTTCTCTCGCATGTCTCCACGATGAACCGAGGACCCAAAATCAGAGACAATTCTTGATGAATTGTAGTAAACTCAGGGCCTTGTTTTACCACAGCAAAACATTTGTTTACAAAACTGTCACGCAACTCATTTACAATAATCCAAGTCTGATGGATCCAGTTGTAGGCTCAACCAATTTCCTCAGACATTTTCCAAATATATTTGGATTCTTCTTTCATGGTGAGAGAAACGTTTGTTCTCTCCAAGCATTCGCTCTGGGATGAGTCATTGATATACAATAGATCATCTTGGGGCGAAGTATTCCTTTAATGCCGTTTATGAGATCTTCCAATCCCCCCCGAGGGGCTCATAAGAGCATCACGACTTCCGCATGTCTGGCTACAGCTCGCTCAGGAGGTGGGCCTCTCAGCTACTTCCCTTTCTGCCTTCTTCAGCGAAATCAACCGCATAATGTAGTAACAATGATAAAGCCATTTCCCATTACAATACATCAGGCTGCTATTGTGGGAGTGGATATTTCCTCTGGCTAATCACTGCTCCCATATCCTTTACACACAGCCACAGTTAAATCCACAACCCAGTTATATTTGCAGGATTTGGAATGGAAATGTGGGTAGTCATTGTGTCGAATGTGAATAAAATGTATTCTCTTTTCCCAGAGGAGTTGTTGAAATGGTCAGTGTTTTTTTTTTTGTGGGAATGGTGACCTTTTCTTATTTGGAAACAAAATGGAGATGGAGAAGTGGAATTGGAACTGGGATAAGGTCAACTTTCCCAAAACCTCAGCCACATGTGACACACACACACACACACACACACACACACACACACACACACACACACACACACTTTGGGCGTTCCTGTCGTGGTACAAACTGCTTTTCCATTCAGCCCTTCTATCATTTCCTCTTGGCGGTGCAAGAGTGTGTGTATACGTGTGTGTGTGTGTGTGTGTGTGTGTGTGTGTGTGTGTGTGTGTTTACCCAGGGTTTGACAGTTAAAATATTTCTCTAAAAGGGCAGTGTTGTATGGATTCTCAGCCCTATGGAAACTTATGTTTGCTCTGTGCTTAATGGAAAGATTACAGAGATACTGAGAGGGCTGAAAAGAGTGAGATAGAGGTGTGTGTGTGTGTGTGTGTGTGCCCGTGTGGATGAGCTGCAGTCACGCTATAATAATATTGTGTGGCGTCTGCAAAGAGGAGACAGTCTTTGCCCCTTCCTCCTCCATGGAACAATCAGTACACTGTGTGATGTGCAGGGCCACAGCACTCATAATGGCAATTACGTCTTTTGTGGCCAGATTTGCAGCTCTTTTCTTTAATGGTGAGAACCAAAGAGTCAGACAGGGAGGGGGAAAGAAGAAGGAAAATACATAGGGATAGTTGAATTGCTGCACAGCTGCAGGGTGGGGTAGATCTGGGAGGAGTGGAGGGAAAAGAAGGCTAATACACAGAGGATAGATTTGTTCACATTAGCATATTTATAAGTGTTTATACAAGGCCATCATTTCCACTGGGGATCACTTTTCAAAATCCTGTTTTTTTCCTGCTCACTTTTATTGTTTCAGGTTCATTTTCACACAAGTTCCTTTTAACAGTGTCCTCTTATCAGTGTTCTCATAATGTCCAGCCAGCATATTCCAGATAACAGAAGAGAAGTGCTGATAAAAGTGTAGCATTCATTTATTACCTTATGCTCACAGAAACTATAGGGAAATTAGAAGTTTGCTGCTCTACCCTATTGGAGAAAGGTTGTGACAGAAATGATTCATTATTGTACACCGTTTTATTTGAGTAAGATTTGCATATGTGTCCTCTAATTAGTGCCCTAAAAAGTGATGTGTTATTTTCCACATTGTATAGATGAGAAAATCACTAGATGTCGACAGCTGTCAGTAATGACAAATAATAATGGTGACTAGTGTAACAAATCTGAATTTACTACTCAATATGGAACAAATTGGTTATAGTTAATTATAGTGAAAGAGTAAACAATAAGGGACTTATGTCAGCAAGCTTAGGATGTAACCTGCATACAAAAGTAGGAAGGAAAACTTGGTTAAAATAAACGTTAGCTATATTTCCAAAGTTAATTGTCTCTTTAAAGGCATATGCAGGGATTTTCCATGGAATTCAATGTTTCCTTACTTGTTTTTTATTTACATTTCTCCGTGCTATATTTGTGTGTTTTTCGCTATTTTACTTAAAATCTGGTATACCTGTAAAGAATGCTTAAATTCAACCTCAAAGCTAATCCACAGTCCTCTTTGTGATACAACCGCAGTTGTCAACTTGAATTGGGCATATTTTACAAGTAGAGTTAATGCAAATATCTTTAATAATAAATAACTGAATATCAAAAAAAAAAAGAATGTCTTAATGCATTTTTATCTTTTTTTAATTCATTGTTTCCCCCACTTCTAAAACCAAACGTATGGCGTTAATTGTGTGTGTGAGTGAGTGACAACTGCTCCTTATCTCCACCTTTGTTTATCTGTTATGTTGCCATAGGAACTCCCACCTTCGAAGCCTATTGGCCAACCTGAAGAGGTGAGCGGCAGGTGAGACAATGCAGGTGCGTGGGTGTAGGGAGGGAGGAAGACATTTGCAGAGAGAGGGGTGGCTGGCCGACAAACAAAGACAAACCCTCCGATATAGAAGGAAAACAATAGAGCAATAAATGTACAGAAGGCTTTGATAAAGGGAAGAATGAGTAGAAGACGAGTGATAAAGGGTACGTGACTTTTTCCTCAGAAACAGGAAGTCGCCAGTTGAACCGCTTGTGACGCAGCTGTCTGAGGCTGATGACGGATGATGTGTCACTGTTGCTATAGTAACCCAATCAGGGGCAAACATCCGGATGTCTGCTCACTTCCCATGTCACCATTATAGATCCAATCATTTAAATAAAACATTAGTTCGAATTGATGATAAGGCGAGATTTGCTTTGGTAGAACAGTAGGTAAGAAAGTTAAAACAATACATTTTCACATGAGGCAAGGGCAATACAGAATAGATATACAGAGTTGATAATGAGTATTTCACATGGTTGATACAATTAGCTTATGTCTTTTTTTTGCCCTATAATGCTTTTGGGGATTTTCCCGTTCCTGTAGTGTGTTATGTAGGTTTTTGTGCGTTGTCTACAAAAGCTAAAATCCTCTATTGTTTTCCTTTGTTTTACGTCCTTAACAAAGTGACTTCATACGCTTCTATTGGCTTGTGCCCCAATGCATTGTAGGGCAGTATGAGAAAATTCAAGCACTTTTGGAACATTAAAGCATGTAAAAAACATGTAGATGCACACTATACAAATGTTAAACCTGACAATGAGCATAATAGGGCCCCTTTAACGTTATTTTATTAACAGATATGCAGAATCTCTTATAACTGAGTTTAACCACATTGCATCATCACTCATCACCATGGAGACCGGAAAAAAGAGGATTTAAGTGACAGGTTTCCTTTAACGTTTGGGTATTTATGTGCTTGATGAATACAAATAATACTTATAATCTTTTATTTCATGTTATAGTTGCTTATATATACATGATATATAATTTACATTTTAAAGACATCAGCTAAGAAAATCAGTTCAAGTACTGATGTGAGGCTTTCACACAGTTTGTTTATTCGAAACTCAATTATTAATATTTTCGGTGATTTACTGACATCCATAAACTTGCAATCAAGAGGCACAAAATCAAGTTTGGTTGAAATCTGATTACCCGCACTATTGTTGAATTATATTTTCATCTCTAAATAATGCTTAAAAATAGAGCAATTGTGACTGAATATTTGGACATGTTATAGGAACCTGAGTAATTTTCATGTGTTTTAGGTTTGCTGGCAGCTTGTTGAATTAACAAAATGAGAAGTCAGATTGAAAGCAGAGTTTATATCGTGCAACTGGGGCATGGAAGTGCACACAAAATACAACTAAAATCAACCTTGTCTCCAGAGTGTTACAAAAAGTGGAAACAGTTGCATAATGGTATATTGCAGGTAATGTCAGAGGAGGTAAATGACAGATAACAGCTTTTCATAGCTCCAAGTCTTTGGAGGAAATGATTAATATGGGTATTCAGTTTGTGCAGTTATGGTCTTAAGATTTCCTGACATTACAAGACTTAGATTTCAAGGAATGAGGTTAGCATGGGCACAACATGGACACACTCATAGCTATGAATAATAGATTGTCGCTATGTAGAAATGCAGATATTCTAGTGTTGTTCCCTCTGTAGTCATCTCTGAAAGATTTCCAGCTAATGTGTGGTAAAAGTTTTAAAAGAGGTTTACGCAATTCACAAGAGGTTAAAAGTTAATGTTGAACTGAACTGTGACCAAAATAAAGCAACACATGGTGTACATTGATTTGTTATCATAAAGACAATTAAGGTCAAGCATAAGCAGCCTGGTGCAAGAGCATACTTACTTAATGACTTAACTGACTCATTTCAACTGAGGACAAAGTCATCAAATAATCTGATGAATTTGAGCTGAGTGGAGGAACTACAGTGAAATGTCCTGGTCTTAATTTGGAATAAAAAACAGAATTGTATTTCCTAGGTTAGGCACTTGTAAAGAAACTTTAACTCCGTCCAACTTTTTATTTGTTTATTTATTTATTTCACAAACAGGCATAAAACCGACAAAAAAAACGAAGCTTTGAAACCTGAAAAATAAGTCAAAAGAAAGCAAAAACGGTGAAACACATTTTTCATCAGACCTTATTAAAGGTGGGGTATGTAATTTATTTCAGAAACACTTTTTGTTATATTCCATGGAATGCTCTTATCATCCCGATAGCAATGAATATCTTAAATGCTTTGACAATAAATCCATAAAAAAACGTCATCTGTGGAAGCCGTAGTACTGTAAAAAGCACGACCAATCATTTGAGCCGCCCCGGCTCAAATAACTGGATGGCCTACCTGCCTGTCAGCCTTCCATCTGTGCACAAACTTATCTTGTGCCCTCATTGGTCATGTGTGCGTTCGTGTGTGTTGGAGGAGGGGCTCTGTAAGGAAGTCCGAAGGAAGAGGCAGATTTTTTCCTTTGTGTATTTTCAAATTCTAGCGCACTCGAGCTGGTTTCTCCAAAATTACGTACCCCACCTTTAAGAAACAGTTTATCACAAGAATGCATTTGAACATATTTCTTTCTTTTTACATACATTTTTGGTCAAAGTAGCTTATAAGGTTTCATAAAAAGTGAAGACATTTATGATCTGTAAATGCAATAAGAAGCCAGGCATATTTCCAAGTAACGTGTTTCATTACAGAATGTGAGTGTGTACATCTGTCGAGGGAAACATTGAGACAAATGGTTTTAGCATAAAGTGAACCAATATTTCATAGTTTAGAAATGCATTTAGTAAAACATGCAGTTGCCACAAAATTCAGAGGATTGCTACAGTCATTATTCAACATAGTGGGAATAAAATGACCTGTGTGTGTGTGTGTGTGTGTGTGTGCGTGCGCGTGAGTGTGTGAGAGTGGAAAAGAGACCAGTCTCCTGTTCCTGCTGAACTGAGCCAGCCGACATCACACACTGATTATCAGCACAGCAGGCACAGGAGACTGACCCAGCAGGGGGGACAAGTGACTTGTCACACACACACACACACACACACACACACACACACACACACACACACACACACACACACACACACACACACACACTGATGCTCATGCAGAAATCAACACGTGGAAGCCAAGACAAAAAATTAATGCAAACACAAATCCCCCCCCCACATTAAAAGAGCATGGCAGGCAGCAATGCAGATGACGACATGAGATGACATGTTGCTCGCCCTTCGGGGACAGGAGCTGTCTTCGACTCTAATGAGATGGCTGACATTTAGCAAGGACTGACACGCTGATGCCACACAATTTCAGCTTGTTCAGCAGATTACCAGTTATTACCAGAAGCTCATGGATAGTGATATCTGCTTCTCAACAGTTATCTTGACCACATTGCAACACCGAGTCATATTTGGAGCACACACCTACTCCACCACACATGCTCGACACACTTACTATTATGACTGATATGATGAGGATATCGGGGTCTTTTTTTGGTGGGAGTCTAATAGCATTTTTGTTCAATTGAGAGGGAACATGTTTTTACCTTTTTATTGCAAGACTGTTTTAAAAGAGGAAGTGTGTTTCGATTTACCGTTTTCTTTATGCTAATTGTCTGAGCTACACTACTTAGTCAATTTACCATCCACATTCAGTGCAGTTTTAACTGAATTTCCAGCAAATGCTCAAATAAAAAGAAAGTAAACTTATTATACTTTCCATCCATTTCGACCACTGTAATTAGTAGTTTGGCAAATTCGGAAATGTTTCTTTTGAAATGTCACACATTACAGATGACAAGTTAATTGGTAATGTAACTCTGGATTACTTATCTATACATCTTTATAACCCAGATTAAGATTAAGAACAAGGCAGCAGAGTGCATTTTATATATTCCATATTTTCTCAGTAACAGATACTAAATAAAACACTGGATTGAGGTAATAAATAGGTTCTCATTCTTTAACCAGGTGCAATTACATCATTGTAGAAGAGAGTTTAATGACTTAAAAATGGACAGTCAACCTCAAATGTAGTTAAAACATGATAGAAATATACTATTCGTGTTAGTTTCATGTAGTGATTAAATTAGGTATTTTAATTGATATCCATGAAAACAACCAGATGGATCCACTCTATATCTATATACAAGTAAATTAATGTAAATTGTGGTGGTTTGATGCAGTCCGGCCCCTCCCTGACCTTTACTCTCCTCCAGCAGGCTGCAGCCCTGTGGCGGCAGAACTTAACCACTGTGAACATGGCAGACACTCACTGCTCACATGTGGGCTAAGTCCTGCTGCCGCAAAGCCGGGTCGTACTGGCATCTGGCTTTTGCAGAGAGCAACAAGGGCGTGTATGCAAATTAGAAACACGGGCGGGACTGTGTGCGAGTTATCAAATTAGTGTGCGTCCGTGTTTGTGAGAATTAGATGGCTTTTTTCATGTCAGCCATTGGAAATCCCTGGCAATGTGATTCAGTCCTGTAGTCTCAAAAATCACTCTACCAGGAATTCCCCTGGCCATCAGAGACAACTACAATTTGTGGTGTGAGGAGGACTTAAAGAATGCACAAAATAAATAAAAAACAACTCCCATCTTCGTCGCCTCTAATACTTATCGTGAGAGGTTCTTTCCCTCCTCTGTGTGAAAGAGTGAATTATAACAGTAGATCTTTATCGTTGTCATTCACGGGTCACAGTCATTCTCAGTCCTGTGTGTGTGCGTAATTCTTGTCAACTCCCAGACTTCCCGTGGCCTCTTATAAAAATAGCTTTTCAATGACAGAATGGAGAATTAGGTTGGAAGGAAGTGGCCAGTGAAGTGGCACTCCCTTTAAATATGTTTGCCCCGCTCTGTTCTGGCTCTTTATCTGTGCCCCTTGTGTGGAAAAAGAAAAGTCCGGAGAGCACTGTGCCGTGTTTCCTCTGCTGCTAAGCTAATGCTAAATCTCTCAGAAGAGTGGAATGTTCATGTTAAGTACAGAAAACTGATATTGTATTTATATTTTAATGTGCATCATTACTGCCTGTCAAATGACACCTGATATAGACAAGTACATACACTCACCCCCCCCTGGAGCAGCACCTCTTATTACTCTGGATTCCTTTTCCTTCAATTTTACCTGTCTGGATATATTTTGATAATTGAATGACATTCCAAGCTCCCAATCCACTTTGAAAGCTATTCTGCCATCCTATTCAGGTCTCTCTATTTTCAGCAGCATGTACAAGTTGTGAGTCAGTGGGACGCTTTTGGGGAACTCCAGACTCTAAATACGTTTTATCCGGATGTCTGTTGTCACTGTGGGGCTGCTGCAGGGCTGTGCTAGGGACGCAGTGAACTTGAAAATGATTGCTAACGCTGTTTCACTGTCTGAGAGGCCAATGTTCCTTTCAATGGGGTCAAATCAACCAATAAGGCCAATTACTACACCTCAGAAAACACAGGATTTGAGGTTTCTCTCACTATCAGCTCTATTTAAACTTTGTGATTGTCTTTCTCAAACAGAATACTATGGAAAAAACATTTCTGAGACACTAACTTACTTTAGAACCAGGTATCAAAGGTATTTACTCATAGAAAACTAAAATATCTACTTAAAAGTTAATCTTAACCCATCTTGTCTTGCCTTTTTTTTCTAACTGTAATCTTAATTTGAGTTTTCTCTTATGCAACATGCATTATATCCATGGTCAGTCTTCACATGTTCATAATGAAACGTTCCATCTCAGAGAAGCAGGTCGTTTAGGGTCCCAGCACCCATCAAAGACAGTACGCTAACTCCTTTTTAACTCCACTCCTCCATCAACCTAAAACCCTCTATCCCACCACCCTTTCATCTGGCAGTGTCTCGTCTCGTGTGCTATTTTCTCTGCCTTTTCATCTTTTCCATCGGTTTCTCTCTTCCCCTTCGCGTTCCCCCCGTCGAACCCGCAGCCGTTAATGTGTATGAGCTCATTCCTTCCCTTCCCTGTAATGACGGCGCTCTGGTTGACGCACGCTGTCCAACACCTCACCTCAAAGCGCTGGCTGTGAGGATCCTAACATGTCTCACTTTAGCATTTGGCCTGTCTTTCTTTTTGAGTGCTACGGTGGCAACCTGTTGTTAAAACCTTTCTCAGATTTGGTGTGTATTACGGTTAGGAACAATCACAAAGTGCTACCATGCTGGCTGCGACTTATTGGCAGCTCATAGTTTGTGCCAACGTGTTGCATCCCAATGGAGGCATAGTATAGGAAAATGAGTGTCACTGGATGATGACCGGCAGCAGATGTGCAATGATTGAGTGAACATGTTTTTAGAGAGTGTCTTCATGGCATACAGCCTTGTGTGCGGGCGCTTTGAAGGTTTCAGGGTGTACACTTAACGTTAAGTGTGTGTTCTACTAAGTTTATATTCGCGCACACAACCTATGGAGGCTGTGTAGACGTGGCCACGGGCTGTTTTCTCCAAACCGTCTCTCCCCTTCTGACAGAGCGCAGAATTGACATTGCCGTTTACACAAGGGCACACAGTTAAGTGGAAAAGCCTCTGTTGAGACAGCTGGATCTCAACCCCTTGTTGTTTCAACACATATCTTCTCTCTCCCTATGCCTTTGCACGCACACACACACACACACACACACACACACACACACACACACACACACACACACACACACACACACAGAAATGCACACATATCAAAGGCCAGGCACAATCTGCCTCCCCGAACATAATGTTCTCAATATCAACAAACAAACACAGTTATCACAGTGGGCCGCAAGGCAAACATGGCATGTGCTTTCACCGGGCTTCTTACTCTGTGCTACAACCAGGAATAGTACAAATACATACCAATCTGACATAATTCACACCTCCAGGCTGTGACGCGCTTCACAGAGCAAACAGTGAGCAGGGCAACTTGTGGGCTGGCTGTTCGCTGCCATTGTGCACTTCATTAATTATTATGTATCAAACTGAAGCATATTTATAGTTTGTATATTTCCGTAGCATCAGAGAATTTTACAGAGTGTGATTTGTTTCCGACCTCAACCTCATGAGAAATCGATCTAATGGTTCATGACATTATGTCAACACTTGAGCACAAGGGTTATAATAAAGTCTGAATTCCTTGCTCAAAGGGTAAATTAGCCATGTTTGCTTTTCATCATTGCTGTTATATCAATTACACCTATAAAACACACTCGCCCTGATGAATGCAGAGGAAGACAACACTATTCAAAATAGTGAAGAGATGAGGATGAAGAGGAACAATGCCTGACACAGCAGAAACTGTAACAACACTTCCTGCAACTTGCTTGTTGCTAATTCAGTTTCCTAACCCCAACCAAAAGAACTGCAAAACTGTAAAAAAAAGAGTGCATTACAGAACGCATCCCAATGACTCAAACATAGCTCTTTGAACTCACACACCTCACAGTACCACACCCTGGCTCTCTAACTGCCAGACAGACTGTGTGTCTGGGTATGTGTGCGCTTGTGAGAAAGATTGTATGTGTGTCATGTTGCGTGTGAGGGAGTAATTATTGCTGAGGCCGTGACATTCAGTGACATTCAAACAAGGACTCGCGCTCTACTAACTATGGGACCTCTCTGCTGCAAGGGTAACGCTCATTGGCTGGCCTGGAATCAATGGAACACACCACATGTGGGACATTAGTCTGAGAATTAAAACCGTACTTCCAGCTCCAAATTTAACAAAAAAAAAAAGTAAAGCTTTAGCCTCAGCAATGAAGAGCCCAGCCCAAGCTCGTGGTCCGCTCGCTGCAGCCCAATGCGTGTAACCCTATCCTCGGCCTGATTCGTAGCCAAACACCCTCACCACCACCAGCCCTGTACTTAGAGTACAGCCGCCCTGCTGCCACTGAACCACACATGCTCAAATGGATGCAGTAACTACACACACAGTTTTATTCCACTACGCCACGGTTTCCTGAGCCCGGGCCAATTTCTGAGGATTGCTGCCGGGCACACCCACCCACCCATCTCACCAAAACCAAGGCTTTCCTCAAAACCTTGATCCCCACCTTCCCTCCTCCTTCTACTCCTTCTTTCCTCCAATCAATCATCCATTAAGCCTTTCCTGCGTTCCAATCTATTGATTCCCCTCAGTAAAAAGGCAGATAAACTTCCAACAATCCTTTTTTGGCCGCAGAGGTTATCTTAAGTCATACTCAGTTGCATATAGAGCGAAGCAACAGATCCATGTGTTGGACTAAATTAAGTCATTCTTATCTTGACTTTTTTGTGTGTGTCATCATGTCAATGCTTCATTTCACCTTCCACTGCCTGTTCATCACTTCCAGAGGGGAACCAGACAGGACAGTGGACAGGAAGACGGAGACAGCCGGTCCTAGCTGAAACTGGATTAGCTACAGTAGCCGCTGGATTCCCTTCCTTTCATGGAGGTTTGGGAGCTCGCAGACTTACAGGGCCTCTGAACAATGAGAGGAATGTTCCAGCGGCTCTGGCCTCGCTTCACCACTACCATTACGTCTCTCGGCTCCTTTTCGAGAACTTATTATGACCTCTGTTCCCACTCTCTTCTGCCAGCAACACCCCGCAGAGAGACGCACAGACTGACAGACATGCAGACAGACGGGTGACAAGCATGTGGCGTACGGATAACATACATAATGTGAGCAGACAGTTGAAAAGGAAGGCAGACAAACAGGTAGAGGCAAACTCATTATGCAATTATTAATTCAGACGGTTGGAGTTATCATCGCTAAAGCAAACAGACCAACAGACAGACTGGCAGACAGAAAGACAGGCAGACAAAAATTAAGCCATCCCATTCAAAGGAACTATTTAGGGCTGACCTTTGTAATAGAGCCGGTCCACGGTGGCATACCTAAGATCAGGGCAATATTCCACTGCCAACATTACAGTGCATTTGAACAGCAGGCCCACTTTACTGTCGCTCCGTGTGAATATCTGTACCGATCAACAGGTTGCAGGAGTTGCTGTGAAGTGAGTGTGAAGTGCCCCTCTGTGGAAGACCAGTGATTCAAGACACACACACACACACACACACACACACACACACACACACACACACACACACACACACACACACACACACACACACACACACAAAGTCAAAGAAAAGCGTACAGATTTGCCAAGTCATAAAGTCATAAAACACTAAAAAGGCAACAGTCAACTTGTGAGAGAAAGGAGACACGATGCTGCACCTACCTGAGAGTACAGTTTTGACTTGTTTCCTCTGTCTCAATGTCACTGTCCTTATGCTCTCCAGGGTCACACTCTGAAGTCGAACTTCACAGTTGTCGCCCCCCCCCCACGCTCTCTCTCTCAGTGTTTGTCTGTGTCCCCCCACTCCTCGTCTCGTCCCGTGGGTCTGTTTCTCCTTCGACTGTGCAGACAGGAGTGTGTGTGAACGCGAGTGTATCTGGGAGCCAGACAGGGTGAGAGTAAGAGAGTGGGCGGGCCCGCCTCAGAGCAGGGGATTCCTTTATGACGATGTCAGAGAAGAGGAGCCCTCCCCTTTCTTGTCTCCTCTCTGCCTCTCCTCTCCTCCCCTCTCCTCCCTTCTCCTCCCCTGTGCATGGCTGAGGCTGCTGCTAGAACACAGGAAAGGGGGCAGGGAGATAATTGGCCGCGCAGCTGCTAATAAATGAGCAAAGGCTGTTTGCAGGAAGACGGTCTAAATGTGCATTGTTTAGTGGACAAACAGTTGTAACACGTTGTTGTCAAGAGACGTGAAAGTTCCCAAAAAGCCAAAGAAAGTGAAGAGTTCTGTCTTTGTCCGACAATATCAAAGGGAACGTTAACTTATTATCCTACAGGCAATGTTAATACAAATAAGTCTTATAGTATTTGTAGTAAGATGTCGGATCATGCTCTCTATATTAAACTGGTTTTCAGAGGTTTGTTTTGCTCCGATAGTGTACACTTGTGTTTGCATGTGGATATTTGTATTTGTTAAAATAGGATATGATATAAAACCTTTAATAGTAAAAATAACTTTTCAAAGAATTACATAGACCAAATGATCGTAAAAAAGGCCCACAGGATATAAAACCAAGGTAAAAGTCATACATGTTTTTGTTGAGTTGAGCATTATGAAGTCTATTGAAAGATGGCAAAGATTTAGATAAGGTCAAACCCAAACTGTGACTTTTGAAGCTGAGGATTTTTTGACAGATACGCAACCATGCTGAAATAGTGATAAAATCGTTACCTTATCAATTCTGAATGTTTTTGATAAAGTTGGTGAGAAGTGACTTTGTCTCTTGTTTTGGTGAAACTTTAAGCTGCTTTTACCCACAGGGACTTAAACTGGGGCAAAAGTGCAGGGTTTCAGTTATCGAAGCAAAAAGAGATACACAAATGTTCCAGATAACTTAAGCCTGATGCTTTTCAAATAAGAAAATGAGTGAGGGAAATCTCTGGGTATGATTCAACAGATAAAATGTAATTGAATGAAATTTGAGTTTGCGTGACACTCTTTGTGGTGTCACAGCCAGGACAATTCTTCTTCCATGTGTTTCACTGATAGGGAATATAAATAATCATATATGCATCACCACTGTTTTAAATCAACGATTACCTGTTGTGTTTTCACTTAGAAAACATCTGAAACTTATGAACATCAAGGTCTTTGCAGATTCAAACCTGGGTTAGGCTGTTGTAGTTTTGAGTGTGTATGTGTGTGTGTGTGTGTATATGTGTGTGTGTGAGATGTTTGTGTTCAAACCAAGCTTGATCTGCACCTGTCAATAATAGGACCCCCTTCCATCTACACACTATACCCTTCCTCACAGAGAGACAGTAACATGAGCTTCAGAGAGGGGCTATTAGAGGCTTTATGACTTCCCCTTCTTTCCCTGAAGCCTTTGGGTTTGTGTGTTTGTGTGTGGCCATGTCTGTAAGTGTGTGTGTGTGTGTGAGCGGCACAGACAACCACGCCCCTGCGAGGGAGCGGACGTCACACATTCCACAATCACATACACACTCATGTGTCTCTTAGCAACACATACACAGCTTAGTGAAATGACTATGCCAGTAAGACACATGACCGCGGCACATCGTTTATCCTCAGATGGGATAATGTTTTGTTTATGGACCTCAGTTTCTATGTTTTCTTCGGCGGGGATTTACAACTTTGCATAGCAGCCGGATTTGAACGAAGTCTAATGAATACCTTAACTTTTTGATTGTTGGTTAGCAAAGATTACTTGTGGTGTGGCTGAAAACTTTCCCAATCTGCATCATGTGTTTTTTTCTCTTTGTGTGTATATTTGTATCAATGCATGAACGCGGATTATCTGTTCAAATTAGGTCATTGTAAGACTCATTGTATGAAAATACAATGAGTCTTGCTCTGAAAATTCTGAAGACACTGTAGTATGTGATAAACTCGTCTCTGGTAAAAAAAAAAAAAAAGCCCCAAAAACGTTTCCATCCCCGGTCTGTGGTCTCAACCTCAATGCGTGCCGTGCACACTTCCCTTTCATTTTGCCTCACAAAGATGACAATTAGCGTATCCGCACGCAACACCAGTACTGTAATGAGTGAGATGACACACATCTGTAGCAAAGATTCTCTCAAAAGCTACTCAACAACTTTCATTTCTGACCAATACCACCTCTTTCAGCCTGGATGAAATATGATCCAAATAAATGTGGTATGAAGCTGTAGATAGGCAGCCATTTCTGGCTTCTTTTCTACCAATGCCAGTTAACTGAGAGCAACTCTGGAGCGCAATGCTCTGCAATCATTCCTGCTGGCAGTAAAAACTGATGCTGCAAGAGACTGCTATGCTTCTTCTTACCCTGAGGGCATACTCTTTATGGTTCTGTTAAACATTATCTACTAGCCTATATATATTATCTACTATAGACATATCTACACTATGGAAAGTGTAGTGATATGTTAGCATGGTTGTAAATGCTCCAGCTGCGTATCTCTTTCAACTGATGTGTCCATTTTCAAAAGATAACGTGCAGGTGTACCTATGGCAATGTGAGTGTGTGTGCAGTTTGTGTAAGCATGTGTGTATAATAAAGAAGTCATTCATTACAACTTTGACCTTGAAGGTCACTGTTAGCTGCAGATCTAGAGCTCCAGTGGGTGAATGTGTCGTCTTTAGTTAATGGTTCATTGAGAATATTGCTACACTGTACTGTATATCCTGTTTTACTCGTTAAAGGTTGACGTACAGACCTTTATGTTTTTGACTGTAAAAACAGTTTTAAATCATGACTTTCAATGTTTAATCTCACAGTTATTTTTGATAGTGTATGTGTAACGAAGACGTCGTCGCTATTTGCATTACAGCACTGACAGTCATTCAAACAATCATAAATCCATTTGGTCATTGTGTTCCTGGGTCTCAAACAGATAATCAAAATAGTGCTGCTTTAAATAGCTGCAGGTTTACTCATTTCAAAAGTACAATGTTAACCAGGAAGCATGGGTAACACTATTTCCTTATAAAAAAAACGTCATTGTTTGGGGGTTTAATAATCAGAAATGAGTAGAATCTGATGATTCATTATTTTACGATAACTGGGTGTAAATGTGTAGCTTATTACAATTAAGTTAATTAATTTGATCAACAGTTGGTTGGCCTATGGGGAGGGGCTTAATAAGCCTCTCGCCACAAATGCTTTGGGGGAGTCTGATGGTGGCTGTGTAGCAGACAGGTGACCATAACAACTTTTTTTCAGCATGCTGTATATTTCACTCTCTGGTTTTGGGTTGGACGTCCAAGAGAGTTGTTTTTTTCCCAAAAAAATTGTATATTAAATCTGTTTTTGTCATCTTATGATTATATTCTTAGTTATTTGACCCAAAGCTTTTGTAAAAAAAGGTTTTTGTGTCAAACGGCTTGTACTCTGTGTGTGTGTGTGTGTGTGTGTGTGTGTGTGTGTGTGTGTGTGTGTGTGTGTGTGTGGGTGGTGTGTGTGTGTTCACGTGTCTGACTTGACCGTCTTAGACAGTGAGTCAGACGACAGTAAGCGACTCTAATCTGGGCCACTGGGTTTGGGAGTCAAAAACAGAAAAAAAACTCCATCGACTTCCATTTGGTTGTCATGGTGAGTCAGATCCAATTATGCAACAAGCAGTGGAAAATGGTTTTCGAGAGAAAAAGAAAATGTAGGAGAGCGAGAGAAATAGCTACTGTCGGTGCCAGCTGATCTGTGAGGTTTGAACGTTAAACTTATTTAACCAGACACGTTGGCTGGAAAGGCTTTCGTATTGACAGCAGCAGTTTCTGCACGGAGAGGCAAAACTTATCAGCATGGAGTCCTTCGTTGTCTCTTTTTACATTTTGCAGTTTTTTAATGCAAGTCAGCTGAATGGTAATACCATGTATAAGGGCGATGGCATTGGTGGAGGTACATTTACTTAAAGGTGGGGTATGTAATTTATTTCATACATATATATTGTATATTCCATGGAATGCTCTTAACATCCAGATAGCAATGAATATATTAAATGCTTTGACAATAAATACATTAAAAACTAATATTATTTTAATTTATTGCTATTTTATACTTAAAAATGTATTTAAACACTCATGGTTAATTGCGCATATGAAAAAACCTGACATGCTGATATAGTTTAATGCAGTACAGTACTAATCCACACAATATTTTTAGTATCTAAATGTGGTCCTCATCGATAAATTACAATCCTAAAATGCTCTTGTAAAATAATAATATTATAATAATGTGAAAAGATCCATTCTGCATAACAAGTCATTTCACTTGTGTGGCATTTACTGAATTTAAAAGTGTTCTCTATCATGAGCTAAACTGGTGCTAGATAGTGCTATCCACCCTGCAAGCAGTATTATGCACCATGCTGGAAAAGACAGGGCAACTTTTCTGAATCAACTTCTCAAATTTCATCCCTCTTTACCTTCTCCCAAATTCCCGGTGCTCTTTTTTCCCCTATCCACCCATGACCAACTCCCAGGACATTTGAGGTCACCCTTTTTACACACCTCATCCAAGCTGGACCAAGTCACTGGAAACCAGTCAATAACTCGGTCATTCAGCCCAAAAGAAGACCAGCATAAACTCAAACCAGGCAGCTTAGAGGCTTTAAAATGATCCACTTGACTTTGACTGTCCTTATTTTTTCTTTCCTTTACTCTCTCTCCCCTACCTCTCTGGTATTTATGTGTTGGCAGTTGCCGTGGAGACAGGACACACAAACACTGTGGCGGTAGACAGGAAGTACTGCGGAACCACAATGGCGTCACTGCGGCTCTGCACTCGCTCTCCCCTCTTTCTCTCCTCTGTCTGCCGGAGCCAGCTCGCATGCTATTATCCTTAGCAAGCTAAATGTAGACCACACTGCTCTCTCCTTCTCTCTGTTCGCTCTCATTTCTCTCATTATTATCAGCATTGCTTTTTCAGCTGTGTCCCTCACTCTCTCTCTGCCTCTCTTTCTTCAACTTTTATGCCACATTAGCTGGAAAAATCTGTCTGATTTGCGGTGTCTGGATGCCTGGTGTCAGTTGATGTGCTGAAAAGCTGTCGTGCTTAAAGCGTTTTAAAAGTTTGACGTGTCTGCGGGGCGTTCACTGCCGAGAAGCTGCTACCCTGTTTCAAAACTGGGTCAAGAATGTGTGTACTGTATGTTTTGGAGTTTGCGTGGATGTGCGAAAAAACGTCAGTGGATTCATAGTTATAGGTACAAGGGCGTCAGATGATATGCATACTGTATGTGTACTTTATATATCATCGAGTGAGTCACCAGGTGAAGTCAGAGGCTAATATAGCAACAAGGGCAGTACCACGGAGAAATAGAAAGAATGTGTGTGGTCCTATTGCAGAGTCTTACATCAGGCTGACATTAGTGCACATCCCTCCTGTTTTCGCTCTGTCTTTTTTACACATCCCAGCTCTAAATATACTCCTCTGGAAAAACCCCTTGAGAACATACCGCCCTCTCCCACTCAACATGCTAAAAATATCCAGCCAAGACCACCTTAACTCACTCGCTTTACATTCTGTCCTCGCTCCCCCTCATTTGCATCCCTGATGCACCTCTCACTTGTTCACCTTTTGTACTCAACACCGGTTCATTATCTTACATGACCCTTAACTCATTTATGTGATGTGACCTTTCTTTTTTTCCCCCTCCTACTTACTTTGACCCCCTTTTCCGCTTCCACTTCCTCTCTGTATCGCTCTACTGATAGCGGCGTCTTCTTCCAATCCCTCAAGGCTGCTTTGCATTTCCAACCAGTCGCTGGACCAACCAGCTGGCCAGCTGATGTGGACTTGGCTGGAGGTCAAACCAGGTGAAACACATGAGTTCTTCTGTTACCAGAAAAACAGAGGTGTTTTTTGGTGTCAACTCATAGTATACTTACAACCGAGAGAGAAAATCAAGGAGAGTTGAAAGATTAAAAACACATGTGAAGACCTAAGATTCACCCACAACTAACTACAACGCAAGCAGTCTCTTGACACCGTTTTTCCCCACAACTTTCACACTAGCAGGGTGATTGCTGAGGACCCAAGGAAGTGCAGTATTTAACGTGAAGTTCTTTGGATGAGAGGTTCCTGAAAAAGCTGCAAAAAACAATACCATGGCCAAGCTATCAGGCTTTCAGACATGCTGCGTCCATAAAACAAATTCCGTATAAAAACATAAAAGAAAAGGTCGAGATTGTAAACGGGAAACCTATCCAAGAGCATAATCATTAAACAAACACTAAAAATCAATGCCAAAATATCATCACATTGTCTTCTTACCCCTCTCTACTCATTAGGTGGATTCAGATTGAAACAGCAATGCGGTAGTAATTGTGAATTGAATGAATGTTGTTGATGGTGCTATGGCTGTAAAAAGAGGAAGAGGAAAAGGAAGCTAATCATCGAGAAACATTTGAGAATGAAATGTAGTTGTGAAACTGGCATATGGATATGTTTGTATTTTTCCATTTGAGGAACTAATTAAAAATAGTGAACTGTACACATATGACTAAGAGTTTCTCAATGTTTGTTTATGGTGGTCAACGAGAGAGGAAGCCTATCTGTGGCCATGTGGAGTTTCTGTTCCTCCGTTCAACCGCTGACATAATTTGGAGTGACACACAGCCGGTGGACTTCCTCCATCCCATTAATCACTTGTGTGTTAACAGGCACACACACTCTCCCCAATTCCTGTAGCCTTTACAGCTCGGCACCACATTCCGCCCTCCCTTGTTAGCTTCCCGGCTTTAACATCAGCCTCCAACGCTTTCTCCCAGCTGGCCTGCCCACTTAGAAGTGACCTTTGACCCCTCGTCCTTCTCCCCTCCATAAAACCTCCAACCTCCATGCTCTCTCCACCTGCTGCTCACCTGCTGAGTGCTGAAACCAGACGAGGGAGGACCTGTCTTTAAACTGACTGATTTTTATCAAGAAAGGCCTCTCTTTTTTTAAATGGAGCTTTGTGTACTTTGGCTTTCTCGCACGTGTGTTGTAAAACAAAAATAAGTTGAACAACCCGAAAGCCGTTGGTGGACAGGTGATACTTCTAGCGTGTTATCTTTACAGAGGTGAACCTGACAAGAAGGATTATCAACGCTGAGCTCTGATTGGCTGATTATGTGCTGAACTTTTGAACATTTGAGGGTTGAGGAGAGTGATTGAAAGTAGGGTTAACGAAGACTCAAAGAAAATGACACATGGTTATTTGAGTTGTTGTAGATATTCAGGGAGTTTGTTTGGTTATAGATATTGTTGATAATGTAAATGTTAAGCCTTAATTTATGCAGTGCTGGCAAATTATAGTACTGTATAGTCGTGCCAAAGCCATGGCAATTAAACATGCCGTCAAAACTCTGAATTAACTGAATGAAGAGGACAAGTACAAGATGGAAAGAGAGAGAGAGAGTCATAAAGCCAGAGTGGAAGTTAGTAGTCAGCTTTATGAAGTGATGAGAACGAGCAGTATATCAACTTTTATGATACTGTAAAAACACACAGATACATCTCAGTAGGGAGAGTTAGGGGTCTGCACAGAGGTCTATTTCTGCCACTATGTTAGGGTCCACAGTAGCCAAAACACACATTGAGTGTGGGATGAGCAGTGGTCTGTCACTGTGTGTAAATCACAAGCTACACACATAAATCTGCAGACTCCTCAGTGTAAATAAAGTTAGTCATCTCCACCGCCTAAACTACTCCTTCACTGAAACAAAAAGGAGTAAGAAAAGTCGATAAAAGAGTAAAAGTAAAAACACAAAACAACTCTTCGCTCTTGAACAAGTTTTTTCCAAGTTTGTCAAAGAAAAAAGATGTGCAAAATTAAACAAAATTTGTTGTGAAAACCCGGTGGCTTTTCCAAAACTGTGTAGGCGTCAGGCACTAAATGGGTGGTTTAGCAAGTTAAGCCAAGGTGTGCACAAACTGGGTGTGTCTGTGTGTGTGTTTCCGCTACCCCCACCCATGTGAAGGGTGCTCTTGGGAGAGGGTATGTGCCTGCACTCGTGCCCACTGGTACTTCGGCTTCCCTCCATTTTGGCGTATGCAAGCTCCCAACCCAGCTTTCTGTCTTTGTTCCTTTCATATTTCTTACTTCATTTTGTTTCTGTGTTTTAGGATTTTTTGGGGTAAGCACAAATCATCGAACTTGTTTCTTTTTTCTGCCCTCTCGTTCTCCCTCTCTCTCTGTGCATGTTGGTGTAGCTGTCCTTATTTGGCTTCTCTTCGAGTGAGTGGGAGCGTGAGTATGAATGTGACTGTGTGTGTGTTTCCTCCTGACTGTGAGTCACTGCTTGTCTGACTCACGAGCGCTAACAAAAACACAGAGTTACCATGGGGACACACTCACCCCTCCTTTCCCTGCCTGCCCTCCCCTTACAGTCTCAGCTCTCCCTCCTTGCGGGCACCGCTACATCCCGGGCATCCCTGGCACTGTTACATGGGTGGGATGGTGGTGGGAGAAAACAGAAAAAAACAAGCATAAAAGTAAAGTAAAAGCTGGTTAAAAGAGGAATAAACTGTAAACTTAAATTCAAGTCCAGGAGCCTGCAGCAGGACAGAAACCTATTGTGTAGACAAACAATAAACTATCATCAATAGTAAGTAAAAAGGTTTTCACTGGCTGTGACGGGGGAAACAGAAAAGTGCCCACCTGTGGCTCTATTCTCTGCTTTTGTTCGCTTGCTTTTACTGCTCTGAAATTGCAGCCTGCTTTGAACTGGGCCTGTGTTTGATGTGCTGGCGTCAGTTCTCGGCCTTGCTAACCTCCTGGGAGCTTGATAATGTGCCCACGTGCGGCGTTACATTTCGACAACCATCAGGTAGGTCATTGGACTTACCCACAGGCTCACTTTCTAATCCCTACTTCCTGGATGTTAAATGCTGGAGGTGCGCCACCCAGTGGATCTATTCCTAACGGACAGATGGGACATAAACTGTACTGTATCAACACTTTCCACACTGGAGTCATATCAGAGCACCTGCAGCAGTATACTAAGACCAGTGTCCATTTAAATGTACAACTTCTAAACCTTCGAACAATGAAAACAACAATAACATCCACATAATGTGCAATAATACTTTTTCAACATCACGTGCAAACTTACATTCTATTACCACTGGCAATATTACTGTTAATATCATGCACACATTTAATTTTCTATTCAGGTTTACTTATGTTTAGATGTGTTTTCTTACTTTTATTGTTATTACATTTTGCAATTATGTGAGTAGTTTCTTTAATCACTTTATATTTGCAGGCAGCTCTTGTTTTTATTCATTTATTTTACATTGCTATTCATTAGTGTTTCTTCCTATAACTGTTCATGTTAGTCAATCATATTGTCCTTTTTGGGGTAGTCTCTAGAATATTCTTCTGGATAAATAAGGCACTATTTTTTATTTTATCTTGTGTCAACACATCAGATTTAGGCCAGAAGGTTGTGAACCACTGGACTGGATACCAAACTGCCAGGGGTGGGAATATGTGACATTTCACTACACAAACTACTACTCTATCAAAGTAAAACTATAAAACACTGTCCCGATTGAGGATCATTATGGGTGTGGTTATCATTCTTGTACTTCAGCATGGATAAAATTACTTTTTTTGGTTACCTTTATTGATTACATCCACAGGGCAATCATGTTTAGTGACGCAAAAACACACCCATTGATTGCGTCCTCAACAGGTGCATGCTGGGACTAGCTAACATGCATACCGCTAAAATGCCGATGTAAAATGCTCATGTTGGACCCTCCAGATGGGATTCTGCTTTTAATAAGGAACTTTTTACCTTCTTTGGGTGTGATGGGGCCTTCGCGAAAATATTCCCTGTTCTGTTTGCAGAGCCTTTTCTCAAAATGTTTGAAAACTTTAAGAAGTACATTTGGATAGAGAGACGAAGTGGACTAGTTTGCCTATTTTGATTTGAAGAGGACCGTGCAGAATAAGGGCCAGACAGGATGCCGTTCATACAGGTAAGTGCAACAACAGCAACACACTTCCTGCAATCACTGTACACATGAAGCCACTGCGCATGTGCACCACGACACTGAAAAAACTGTGCAGTCTCTCCCTTTCTGTCGTGCATGAGTTTGTGTGATGTTGCTGCAGTGTCTGTGGCAGGCACGTGCACATCACACATAGACATCAAAGTGGGCTTGAGCCCCTGCCCTTTTTCTTCCTCCAGAGAAAGTGCCCTTTTTATGGGGTGCTTTTTTTTCCATTTGATTTTCTCCAATAAATGAATATACAGGACTGTCTCAGAAAATTAGAATATTGTGATAAAGTTCTTTATTTTCTGTAATGCAATTAAAAAAACAAAAATGTCATACATTCTGGATTCATTACAAATCAACTGAAATATTGCAAGCCTTTTATTATTTTAATATTGCTGATTATGGCATACAGCTTAAGAAAACTCAAATATCCTATCTCTAAATATTAGAATATCATGAAAAAGTATACTAGTAGGGTGTTCAACGAATCACTTGAATCGTCTAATTAACTCGAAACACCTGCAAGGGTTTCCTGAGCCTTGAAAAACACTCAGCTTGGTTCAGTAAACTAAATCACAAGTATGGGGAAGACTGCTGATCTGACTGCTGTCGAGAGGACCGTCATTGACACCCTCCATCAGGAGGGTAAGACACAAAAAGAAATTTCTCAAAGAGCAAGCTGTTCACAGAGTGCAGTTTCAAAGCACATCCACAAAAAGTCTGTTGGAAGGGGGAAATGTGGCAGGAAACGCTGCACAACCAAGAGAGATGACCGCAGCCTTAACAGCATTGTGAAGAAGAGTCGCTTCCAGAATTTGGGGGAGCTTC
>NW_011347861.1:26505-39294 GCF_000735185.1 Notothenia coriiceps
AACTCGACTTTGCATGCTTATAGCCACGTAGAGATTGACCGCACGCCTTAACAGCATTCGTGAAGAAGAAGTCCGCTTCCAGAAATTGGGGGAGCTTCAACAGACAGTGGACTGAAAGCTGGAGTCCAGGTATCAAAAGCACTGAGCTTCAAAAGACGTGTCCGGGACACATGGGCTACAATAGCGTCTTCTTCCGCCTTCCTGAACTCGGCCGGCGAGGCGTCTGACTTGGGCTAAGGAAAGAAGCACTGGACCAGTTTCCCGGTGGTTCCAAAGTTCTTTTGGCATCGCAATTTTGTATTCAATTTGAAGTCAAGCGCAGAGTGGAGAAAGGCTGGAGAGGAGCAAAATCCCAAGTTGCTTGAAATCCAGTGTGAAGCGTCCACGTCAGCGATGGTTTGGGGAGCCATGTCAGCCTGCTGGTGTTGGTTGTGTTTATCAAGCCCAGAGTAAATGCAGGCTGTGTACCAAAGATTTTAGAGCACTACATGCTTCGTTCCTGCTGAAAGCTCTATGAGATGAGGAATTCATTTTCCATGCATGATCTGGCACACTGCCCACAGTGCCAAAACCCACCAGTAACTGGTTGTACTGACCATGGTTCTGTTGGGTTGGCCTGCAAATTCCCCTGACCTGGAACCCATAGAGAATATGTGGGTCTTGTGGCAGCTGAGCGACCAACATGCTTGGCTGGCGTATTGGCTCTGGGCTCATACCACTCAAGCAATGCCACAGGCTGATGTCATGTCACGGCCGCATTGATGAAGTAATCCGTGCAAAAAAGGATTCACAACCAAAGCGTACTGAGTGCATTAAGGACATTTTCAAACATGTTTGTTGTGTTTTGCTGTTATAAATACTTTTTTTTTACTTGGCTGCAGGAACCTATTCTAATTGTTTTGAGATAGGATTTTTGAGTTTTCGGTTAAGCTGTATGCCATATCAGCAATATTAAAATAATAAAAGGCTTGCAATATTTCAGTGATTTGTAATGAATCCAGAATGTTGACATTTTTTGTTTTTTTAATTGCATTACAGAAAATAAAAGAACTTTATCACAATATTCTAATTTCATGAGACAGTCCTGTATATATATTAGGGCCGCGACTCGATAAAAAATTTAATCTAATTATCATTAGAGGCTTTTGTAATTAATTAATCGAAAATTACTCCGCATGATAAATATTTGACCTGAGAACGTGAGAAGCAATTTTTTTCACATGGATTTTTTAGTATACCATTGAATTATGACTGATACATAAGCTTAAGCAACAAACATTGTTTATTTTTTTCAAGGTGGTACTTACCACCAAGACCAACAGAAAAGTGGCATTTTTGCCTAAAGCTGAAGCAATAGCAATATTTAAGAATATATAATTTCAGAGATTCAGGTAGCCTATAGGTAGGTAAGACCCTTCTGTAAACTAATAACACCTTGGTTTTTTAAGTATAACACAATACTTTCAAGTACATTCAGAACATTGGAAACCCTGACTATTAGAAAACATCTCTCTGTTGCTTCAGAGGCCATAACAGACTTTGTTGATTTACCAACAGTTGATTTAAAAAATCTAATCAATTTCAGTCCAACTTTCCAATAACCTTGGCCAAAACAATAAACAGTTCAACATAAAGTGCCAGTTGCACCAACAACATAATAAATAGTTCAACATAAAGTGTACCATTTAAAATAAAATAAAAAAGTGCCAGTGATTGACCTCAATCCCTCCTATTCTTCCAATATCCTGATGAAAAATAAAATCTCTCTGTTGCATAGGCCACTGTTTGATCAATGCGAATTGGGTGTGGGTCCTTGTACTCCGAGTCGGGCTAACGTCCACGCTAGCTTCCACGCTAGCTGCTATATGTTTTGCATTGAGGTGATACTTGAGGCTTGATGTGCTGCGGTGATATGCGGATTCCTTTTTGCATAATTTGCAAACAACCGTGCTATCATCGATGCTTCCATCCGTCCGTTTTTTAAAACAAAATGTCCCATCCACGGGGCCAACCAAAGCGGTCTCATCAGCTTCTTCGTTCATGTTTGACTATTGTTCACTGTGGTTTGTTGTTGTCTGAAGTCATGAACGTTAGTTGGTGCTCCAGTATAATCGGTACCCCTGAAACTCATCCAGTGAGAAACGTTCCGCGGTGCAAAAATAAGTGCGATTAAAATGCGTTAATTTTTGTGTAATTAATTAATCTTAATTAACGCGTTAAAGTCCCGGCCCTAATATATATATATATGCATTTATTATTTTCCTGCCCTAACTTTTATTACATTTTTTCTCCTGTTTTCTTTATTTCTTTGTACTCCTTCATTTCTATACGTTTTTGACGCAATAATGCCGCTGTATTAGGATAATGGAGAGAGCTAATTTCCACAAGCCTTCCCGCTTCTACTAATTGTGTTCATCATGTGTGTATGAATTAAACTTTTTTTGTTTTTCGGATGAAGAAAAAAAAATATATATATACTTTCAGCTTGGGGGCCCCCTAGTGGCCGCGGGGGCCCTATGCCCCCGCATAGTCCGCCTCTAGGAAGAAACGGCCCTGGTCATTGGCAGTCACTTCAGACCGACAGGTAGCAGCACCTCCCACCTTAAAGTCCCATGTTATGCCGGCTTTTTTTTGGCTTGTCTGAAGGTGAGTGGAGATGAACAAATGACTAAACTGCCAGTGCCTCGAGTTTACAGCTAATTAGCCAAAAGACAAAAACAAATATAGTTAAAGTAGGGTACAGATAATGGATAAGTTAGCTCAAGGTTTAGCTAAGGCAATTTATAATGGGCATACAGGCTAATGTAGGCCTACTGCACTTAGGGGGAGACACTACAGGTGAATACAGTACAATGTGTATCTAATAACGTAATCACAATCACCACATTGATATGCAAATTAGGCGTTAACTAGGTCTAATTAAAATGCGCAAATTTGCATGCAGTTACCAAGGCATTGCAGGTGAAAAGGATAAAAAACATAACACCTCACGACTTCCCCAGATAGTTACTTACGTCAAGTCAGTATTTTCCCCGGAAATGTTATGTTTAAATGGAGATTAGCTTTAAATCCATAGATAAATTCAAACATAACGATCTTTTTACCTGTAATGTCCTGCCTTAAACAGTAACTTCATCATTTTGATTGTTTGTTGCTCATTTAATAACTATTAATTGTACTAGTTTTTTGTCTGCTCTTGTGCTTATTGAATACTAAAGAAGAACATTGTCTCTGTGTTAGCTGATTATTTTTGTAGAATTCTGTTGAGTATTAAACAATTGCGTGAGTGTGAGGGTATTAAAATAAATTGGTCAGTATGTCAGAGATGTGCAACTATTTTTTACTTTTTGTTTTAAAACATTTTTTTATAAATTATTATGGGAAGTGCCCTTTTTCTCACTTGAGCTCCTGCCCCCCAAAATGTCTGCGCACGTCCCTGGTCTGTGGAGTCTGCTTTGGCCATGTTTAATTCTGCTGATGACTCTATAATATGTGGCATGGTAGTTTCCTACATGTAGTCTATTACCGCCGTGGTGTCCATAGACACCATGCTTTTTGTGTCTTTTCTGGTTAATTCTAGTAACGGTACACAGAGTAAGGAGGCTGTATAATTTATAATCAGTTGCAAGCCTTTATATGAACAGGCTTCCATCTACAGAATAGATGTTCTTGTTTGTTTGGACATCACTTGTTGCTGATGTTGATCATTCATAACACCCTCCTCAACATTAACTCAGAAAAGCTCAATTTTAACTGATCAACCCTTTACTTGTATGCAGGTCCATTTTTACCCTTGTGTTTTGACTTTATTGAGATAAAGCTAGCACCAACATCAACAACAGTTTATGCTGTTTACACGATAAGGCATCAGTATTAAAAATCCTGAACAAAATACTCGAAACATTTGTATTTTTGGCTAAACCTGTCCATTTTGCTTTATTAAACTCACTTACATTGTTATGTCAGCAATTTTATTTTAAGTAAAACATCCTTATATTTCTTCCAGCACTTTCTTTCAGCAACTTGATACATGCAGACTGAAGGGAGATTTAGACCAAAAATACAGCTGCATACTGTACACCTGACCCCGTATGCTGCCAGACAGAGAATCACATGAAAGTACGGAAACACACACGTCAACCCCTCACACACATGCACAGACTCTCTCACACACCAGACACACAGTTCAATTACTTTTGAACTCTATTTAACCTTTGCTTGGAATTTAAGCTCTCAGCAGCTGGCTGGTGGAGAATTGTGAGAACTGAAACTGAAAACTGAACACTAGCGTAATCCTCTGCAAGAGAGAAGGCGGGAATTAAAGAGGAATCATAACAGAGAGACTAATAACGAGGAAGAATGTGAGATAATACATTTCCATTCACACAAAGAGCTTTAAAACAAAGTGTGTGCCTTTGGAGCAGATAGATGGGAAAGCAACAATGAAGAGACAGATTACAGAAGGCATGAGCGATAATGACAACAGTTTAATATATTCAAAAACACCATTGTCACACTTTATTGAAAAAATGCCACCTGCCTTATATACTGGATGCTTTTACTGTATATATACATCAGCCATGATATCATAGAGTTTTCTTTGCTGTGACTGTCAGAACATACATAGTGAAACGCTAATGCACACACAGAATGATGTACAAAGATGAATTAGGACACTGTAAAGGTGTGAACAGGTACAAAAAGACAAGTTCTCCAATTTGCAAGTTCACTTGATGCAATGCATTGTATCAACATAGCTTGGATTGCGGCATGTATACCTTCTCTACTCTCATACACATTGTGCTCCAGCATGACAGCTGTGCCCCTGTGTGTAATAATCCTCAGTAAGCTCCATGGCTCCTGCATTCTCTTTCACTAGATCCCCCGGAGCATCTCTGACCTCACTGTGCAGCCTTAGCTACACCTCTCTGCCCCACAACCTGCTCACACTCTGCTCACGTTGGACCCCATCACATCCTATAACTATCTTTCGCGGCTATAGTTGCACTTCTGAGCTCATTCCCGGCCCTGACCCTTATCTAATTAATGGAATAGTACAGCATTTTTGGGAAAACCCCTTGTACAGCATTTTTGGGAAAACCCCTTTTCACTTTTGGTTGGAAAGTGTCACCTGTGCTAAATGTGAAGCTACTGCAAACGGCAGGTTAGCTTAGGTTAGCATAAAAAAGAGAAATGGGGGGAAACAGCTTGCTTGCCACATCTTAATCAATGTTTTTAATATGTAAAAAAAAATTGTTTAATACGTACGAGTGTAAAAACATCCACTTGCAATTTGTGCCGGGCTGTTCCCTGGCCATGACAACTAGTGGACACCAAAAGACGTTACTCTTCTTAACTAAGTAATAGTTCTCTAGTGTCACAATAAAACCAGCCTGCTTAACCATCTTCTCTGCTTTTATTTTCCGGACCAAACGGGACCTCTTATTTGTGGAGCAAGTTTGCCCCCTGCTGTACACATCGGGCCTCCTCCAATGATAAACTCTATTTGTACTTTTTGCCCAGACAAAACCTTCCTTGCCTACTTTCCAGCTTCCATGGTTAAATGTATCAATACATTTTATGTTAGTGGTGCTTCCCTTTGTTGTGCACCGGAGCATTTTGGAAAAGAGTTTAGTGGTATACATTATTAAAAGTGAGTGCTAAATAACACGGAATAATGTGTTATTTAGGATAATGGATATAATGGATAATGGATTACCTTTTTGAACAAAAGCAGGGCTGATCTGATGACCAGTTAATACACTCTGTAAAAATACATGTAGGAAATGTTGCAACCAGAACACACAGCCATCCTTTTCTTTATGCGTGATAATAAAATAGATCTGCGTGGGCTGAAGGTGGAGGCTCTGAACTCTTTCACAGTGATCTTCTGCCCATCTTGGGCTTCCTCTGACTGATGGGCCAAAACTCCCACAATGTCCACAATCATTGTTGTCACAGTGTCCATAAAGCTCTTTTAAAATGCATGAAGATGGGATAATATTTTCTTTTCATAGTTTGTTTATACTTTTTAAATATAAAAATAACTCTCTCCCTCATTTGTTTGAAACAAGCCTCTAGAAGTGTGGATAAAGGAGGATTAAAGTGATGGGGATGTACATACATTTGTAAAAACTTGACTTTAAAATATGCTTTTCCTTCATAGTTCCGTTAAGTCAGTTAGCACTTCCTTCATGTTGTGCTTTAAAAAGGAGAAAATAAGCTGTTAAAAAGTCTCTGAAGTGGCTTAAAAAGTCAAATCCATAGTACAACTTTTTTCCTTTTGTCTTCTTATATCTTGATATCCTTTGCAGAGCGCTCAAACATCTGTCATTGGAGGGGAAAGTCTCAGAAGTTGCTGAACAGCTCATATTTCTTCATCCAGTCCATTTGTGGAGCCTTTCTCTTTTCTTTGTTATGGACCTTCATCTTTTCCTCTGCTGCCGTAGCGCTCAAACTCAGACCCATCTCAGCGAAAGGGTCCATCAGCTGGCTGCCTTCATCTTCTGCCAACTAAATGGGAGATGGAATTAAAGACGCACAGACAGAGATAAAGGTTGAGGGTACTGACTTCTAAGTAAAAGACCAAACAGAATACTAAACTCCTCACACCCACCTGTGTGCTGTTGCCCTGGCTGCTGACGTCGGAGCGTGTGGACCTGAAGGACTGCGTGGTGGAGCTGCCGTTGATCTGAGGGTTCGGGGAGCCGTTGGATATGGAGGGACCGTCATAGTCTATAGAAAGCAAAATCCCATTGATTTTTGTTGTCTTTATACATATCGATATTCTAAGAAATGGGTTCCCAGTCCAACAATGTTTGTATTAGGGTTCCCTGAGGTCTAATCCAAAAGTATCGCCAACATTTCATAATAAAATATGGTAAAGTAATTACAAAACCGGCTTGTTTCCTTCCACTACGGTTTATTGTGAGGTTTTTAAGGAAGGTTATCATCATCATGTTCATCATGTATGTACTGATGTATAAGCTAAATCTGTTTCCAGTGCACACATCTGCTTACTTTAACTTTTCCACCTCAGCCGAGTATTACAACTTTTTTGCAATATTGAAAGGTTATTTTGCCCGTTGAATGATAATGCAACTAATGTTTTAGTCGAGAACTATACAGTATACAATTCCTAAATGTTCCCAGAAATAACCATGTCATTTCCCACTCATTATAGGACAAATCAGTTGATTTAAATTGAATTACTTCCAATAATGGTTAATCTAACCTCTGATATTTTAGCTGAGCATGCAGGAAATGTAAATGTACACAAAGAAACAAGTAGGTGCTCTTCAAGTACTTTTCAAAAGAAAGTGATTGAACTCTAAAATAGTAACCAGTTTTGTTGACCACCTCAGTCTTTGCAGTGAAATACCTGCTATCACTATCTATTATGAAATGACCATAACATGCATGTTAATGTGGTGTTCTGACTGTTATGTGCATGTTTACCTCTGAGATGGCTGATTGTAGGGATGACCCCACTCCTCTTGAAGTGTTCGTCTGTCTCTTGGTCCACCACCAGCAGCCAGGTCTCATCTCCCCCTTTCTTAACGAAGGCCACCACCTCTGCATGCCGCATGCCTTCGATGTTCACACCATTTACCTGGAAAACGGAGGAAAAAAAGAGAAGGGTTTATTTGGAAGGAAAGAGATTTTTTTTCCTAAGACAAACTTTTCCATGTCCATGAATTACTTAAATGACACTCAACTTAGTTTTGAATGCAACACCTGAGTAAACCATCTTCCACAACTTTCATTTATACCACACTGAGAGCTGTGCTACCTAAATTATCCAGTAGGTGGAGCTGTGGGACAACATACTGATTACACACTTTTTCCACATGACCTCTCTACAAAACGTTACGCAAACTCTTGTTATGAATTATGAATTCTTGAAACAGGGTTTGAGGGAAGCATTAAGGGCAGCTCTACAGGGCAGCTGTTGATTTATGATTTACCACGATTAAAGACTCCTTCAATTCCAAAAGGGGTTACAACAATCGTCCCTCAGAGGGACAAAATGATATGTCTGCACGTGATTGACCATTTATGTCACTATATTGGCATAACAAAACAGAATAGCCTTTCTCTTATCTAGATGCTGTCTACATTTGGAGGCCTGCTTTGTCTAGACCCTGGCTTCTCTGAGGCAGGTAGCTTCGCACCACGCCAAGTTAGTGTTGGTTCACAATCAATTATTGATGGCTCTCCTGGGCTCCGGCTATAGTGCGGGTTTCAGGTGTCCAATTCCTGAGGGGGAATTTGTTTAAAATTCACTGCTTTTGACAAGATGGGACACATTAGTGAAGCAGAGGGAAATAAACCCTTAACAACTGCTTTTGGGCGCCTTGGTGTGTGGAAAGTGGGTTATATAAATATAAAAAATAAGACAAATAGGTTGAATGAGAGAGACTTTATGGGCTTTTCAGGGAAGAAAGGAAACGAGATCAAGAGAGAGTGGAAGGAAGATAAAAAAAAGAGAGGAATCGACAGGTGGAAAATGTGAACTGCTCCTCTCCTCTGTTAAAAAAACGTATCCTTTCTTCCCAGGACTCATGATAGACAAGCAGACGGACATACAAAAAATAGACATCAGTCAGCCAGGGACCCAGACAGACAGTTTGATAGAGAGAACAAGCATCTTTGTATTGGGCCAAACAACAGGTGTTGTGTCATGTTTCACAGCCCTTCATTAGCAGTCCATCCCACACAAGACAATACACTCTGCTCCCTGCACACACTGGGCTAATTAATACGAGCAGCAGGAACAGTACAGAAGCTTATTTCTCATGGGAATATTATATATATTATATATATAAGGGAACCTCTCGATACTTGTCGTGTTTGTCTGTGTGTGTCTGTGTGCACGTGTGTTCAGGTGTATAACTCATGAAAGTAATGTAGAGTCCAGCCACCTGACATATTTTTGATGTCGTTTGGTTGTGTTAGTGCAGCTAGACTAACCTTGGACCAATCAAAACAAACAATTTCCGTTGCGTCTGCACATCTGTGTGCACGTTGCATGTGTGGCAATTAAATCTTCTGTCTCCAGTTTAATTTAGCAAAGAGAGACGCAATCCCATAAGCACCTTTTCACACTGACCATGCAGCAAACAATGAGAGGTGATTAAGATGAAGTCAGCACCCCATTGTTAGAAAAGCTGTTATAGATAATGCATGATTCAGCAACTGCACAGCCTGTTAGATAAATGAGTGGAAAATGTAATGTTCCCACAACAGCTGATGTTTTCTTTTCCAGTGGAAAGAGTACTTATCACTCTGCGTAGAAAGATTTAATGGTAATGTCTCAGCAGTAAGGACACCATTTGTTGTTTAAAACGATGGACAGATAATTTTGTTCTTTGATAATTTTGTTCTATGCTCCTCAAAAAACACCTGCATGACTACAGTTAGAATGAAAATCAATATGCTATAGTGGCTATGAGAACAGTTTTACCATGGTCACCAAATCTGGTCTGTCAGGGATTTTTGTTTGTGTGCAATTCAGTATCTCGCTTGTTTTTTCATTCATTTGTATATGGAACCAAAAGGAACAAGGACAGATTTACTTTTTTCTGTTTAAGTGGTGCACATGATATATCTCTGAATGTATTTATTTGTGTCTGCTAAAAATAACTTTACAAAAGAGACTTCTGCTGTACTTAGGCACAGCGAGGCTAATAACAGAATGTGAATGACACCACAAAGCTAAAAAATGTTGCGCTAAAGATGATGTACTGGAAACTAAAACATTGGACTTGTCCAAAATGTCATGTCAGTCCCTCCAATAGTTTAGTTTATGTCCAACTGGAACAAGGAGGGTTACAGACCGACATTACCACCCATAGAGCCACATTGCTAAAATTGTTAAAGCTAATCTCTGAGGCTTTTTATAGTTGTCTACAGTCTTGTGCATTCAAAATATAAAAGTAAAATGCTTGACAAAAACTAAGGTTGTGATCCAGGTAGCCTATCAGGTGGGCTACCAAGAAGTTAATCTCAAGTGTGAGTATGGTGCACTTTTCTATGTTCTTTAGTGTCACTCTCAAGTTTGTAAAGAGTACGCACTGTTGAGCACAGGCTGAGCAGAAAGCCTGATGAAGCATTCACTGGTGTCACTGCTTCTGCCAAGCATCGACAGCTGGGCTCTCATCATAGCCTTTACAGCGCTAGCTGCTGATCCACCTCCAGCGTAATGGGGCGTGGTGAGAAAGAGACAGAGAGAGAGATCTGTCATGGTTGTTCACCTCTCTAACAGGCTGCTGACAGATAACACAAGCGCTGTCTTGACGCATGGTTAGAGACGGTTGCAATTATCAGCATGTGGACACACACACACACACACACACACACACACACACACACACACACACACACACACACACACACACACACACACACACACACACACACACACACACTACAGCCACCCTACCCGACGGGGACTCAGATTTTTCTCTCAACCAAACTAAAGCCCTGAGTTAGAGTTATTAAGCTAATGTTAAACCACATTTTCTACCAGGACAATCATGAAGTAGACCTTAGCGTCCCACAGGAAATGCAAAATACTTCCAAAACAAAAACAGTGCGAAGTCTTATGCAAACAGAAAGCAAAACGAGGTTCAATGTGTTAAATTCTATTTTTATTACATTCACACAGTCCCAGGCTAGCAGTTTACCATGTTGTCTTTGTGCTAAGCTAAGTTAACCAGCTGCTGGCTCATGTTACATTACACTTGATTCATCATTAGGAAAGGACAATATCTTTTTGTTGTGCAAAGCAACTTTCATATCTCTGCAAGGGGCTTTTAGGATATTAGTCTCTTATCAAATAACACCAGTAGCTGTCTGGGAAATAAGAAATTAACCAAAGATTTGATTGAAAAGTTGTCTTAAAGGGCCCATGTCATGGCCACTTCTACTGATCATAATTCCATTGTTGAGGTATACTAAAATAGATTTATACTGTGCAATTTTCCAAACTCACATTGGTTTCTCATACAGCATCTCTAAAGTATGTGTATTCACCGGTATTCACTCTCTGTCCTAAACGGCTTGTTGGAGCTCCTGCCCCCCCCTCCATGTGAGCCCAGTATTCACACGTTACGCCCAGGAACTAAACAATGGAAAATGAGAAATCTCCAACGAGGCGTTTTGGGGCAGCATAGACTGTGTTAGAGTTTTACTCGTACAGGGTGTACTTTGAGGGTTTTGACTCTGCAGCCGTTTACATCAAAACCTTCATAACACACAAGGGGACGCCCCCCGTCCTGTTTGGCCTCTTCTGCAGCCTGGTCTGCACCCTGATGTTCAGCCAGTGAGGACAAAGGTCATGGGAATAAGGATGAATGTTGTGTGTGTAAACTCAGATGGAAAACTGCTTATAAAATTGTTCTGGCGTTGTGTAAAACACGCATGACCTTGTCACCTATTTGCTCATGTCGAATGAATCGAATATCTTTTCACTTTTATTTGACTGACACATAAATGCATAGATTCAGTTTGGCAGTGCAGTCTGCCCAGTGAATAGCCAGGCTTCAGGTCCTGTTATCTTTAGTAACAGAGGCCTGGCAGAGCAGACACACGTGTGACTCCTGCCTTGTTAATTACAGCTGTGACAGTTTATGTAGATGGGGTCACATCTGTATTTGATCAAGTGTGAAAACGCAAACGTTTCTGTAACTTTAGACAAAGGATATCTCTTTTGCCCTCTCTGTTTTATTTCTCTATTGTTGGATTGAGTTATTCTCGAAGAAATGGACAATGACATCTGTTGACTTTTAGTGACGTTCTGAGTAGCCTGGAGCTACTTTAGCTGAGAAGCACTGGTAGGCAGTGCTGTGTGTTGGTGTGTTGGTGTGTTGGTGTGTTGGTGTGTCATGGATTTAATGCTAAACAGAAGATTTGGAGATAATGGACTGGATGGTTGTGTGGAAATGTGGGCACATGTGCAAAACCAGGAGTGTAGGCACACAGCAGCACACGTATACAGTTCAAACACACCTACAAAGCAACAGAAAAAGTGACACAACGTACAGTAGGGCGAGAACAGGTTTATAGAGGGATTTTCTCACACCCAGTAAATCATATTACTCTCAGACATCTACCAGATTAACCCAGAATAATTCATCAGTAGTCACCTCTTTAGTGTGGGTTCATTCCTCTGCCTGGGTCTGCTGTCAAAGTTCATACATGCATGTAAACACTCACTTAATACTCCTTAATATTCCTTTAAGCTTATCACAACCATGGGAGGTCTCTCGCCATCCCATTAACCTCCGACACAACCTACTGATACACTGGGTAACCTTGTATTTGTTTATGCACATACACATCTGTTTTTGTATCTGTATCTACAGCTGCACTAGTTCGTTTTTTTTGTTTCTACTTATAGCTTCCAACTAAATAATATGTTAACAAATAAAACATCAATACAGAATTGCATTGAGCCATATTGCATGCATTTTAACAAGGATTAATCCCACCCTTTGAAGACTACGTACATCTAATCATACACAACAACAATTATAAAATGCAGTCCAATCACAAAAAGGTAACAGAGCTTCAAATCTGACCATGTTCACAAAAAACGAGACCAGAGGAGGATTTACTGCAGTGTTGTTATATTAGATTGCACTGTGCTGTAATACCCAGACAATACATCCACGCTCCTTTGTCCTACCTCAATCAGCCTGTCCTGGGCCCGGAGCCCGGCGTGGTCTGCAGCTGATCCGGGCGGAGCTCGGCCACCCTGTTCTGATTAGTCAACCACCAGAGAGG
>NW_011347861.1:39339-44917 GCF_000735185.1 Notothenia coriiceps
TTAAAAATTAGGTTATCTAGTGTTCATATTAGCTAAAAATAATGTAATACCCATAAGCTTGCATCCTGTTAACCATGACATGAACAGTCATATCACTAAGAGTTTCTAATTTAAGATGAGAAATTTAGCATAAATCACAAACAACAATATATCCAACCGTAAATGACCTGTCAGTGACAATCAGCAAATAGGTAATTCCAGAAGCTATCAGCCAAATACACACCATAATGAGAGTTTTCACAACAAAGCTTGACGACCAAGTACCAAAGTATGCGCGTAGGACTCATTACTCGGTCTGGGATTTGTGCACCTGTATCGACGGGAAGATGCACTGTGGGCTATTGCTATTACCACTAGTTCCATTATGACATACACGCATCCTACACTGTTCCTACGCTATCCACATCAGCCTCGTCCTGAAGCTCTCGGATGCCACAACATGGCATCAGTTTTTAGGTCTGCAGCTGATTCCTGTAGAATCCAGGCGAGCGGATGTATTGTCCGGAATTAATTTATTAAATATTTACCTCTTTCTATCTAAAACGACAATATAATACGAATCACGTTTGAGTGCACGCGATTAAAGGACCTCAATAGCACGACGAGCAATTTAAACTTCGGAGCCATCTCCGGTTGGCAGAGGCGTGGAACCGAGCTCCGGACGGCGTCGCACCGAAGCCGCGACTGGACCTGGGCTTCGAACACACCAGTGCGCAACGAAAGCGCAGTTCCAGGTCTGCAAGGAGGTAAACCGTTATTCAATATAACATAAGTATATAGACACTAATCCATATTTTAGTAGGCATGCCCATATGCCGTCCGATGACCAAAATATGACACAAGTTGAGACTGTAGAAATCTGTCTGCAACAATGGCTCCATGGAGGGACAATATGCACAATGGGAATCGAGTATTACTCAGACAAGAAAGCTAGAAACAAGATATCAGTGGCTATACAGTTCGCGAGTCTTAGACAAATGGACACCATAGGAGAAAACTGTTGGAACAGTGGCCAAACGAGAGGAACTGTTTGCAGCAGATGATCAGCTGGACAGGACAAGAACACATTCACAAACATTAAGTATACTTGTAGTCTGAAATCATTAGAGTTTATAGGTTTAGAAATACTCATAGGCACTCAGATGAAAAAAGCAATCAAGAGATGACATGTCTACTGAGGAGCTCCTTGGACAACTCGATATGAGAGCCTGCAGAACGCAGACTCCCATTGAAAAACAGCATTGTAGAATCCCATAGAGCTATTGCCAACCTCACGGAATAATGCTAACCACAAGTATGTCAAGTAGCTGAGTTACTGCAATTTCTCGATATACTTACTTTAGATGAAATAAGGAGCCCTCCAACGCCCTCCATCTCATGAAAGTATAGCCTAATTGGTTAGAATTCAACCACCACTGGTAATCACAATGGTGTGCCTCCAGAGGAGCAGGAGATTCAGGGTCGACATAAAGGGCGAGGAAGAGAGAGGACAGAGAAGGGGGGGCGACGCTTGCGTCGCTCAGGTGACGCTGCGTCGCTCATAGGAGGAGATTCAGGTGAGAAGGGGGGGGGGTGTAACCTTGGTTGGTGATTGGCCAATGGTTACGCAAGCCAAAAAAACGTTATGACATCATAAAGTGGCCAAAATCTGATCAGCTCATTTCCTGTAAAGAAATCACTTTGTTTATGGTCAACCTAACCTCATACAATGATTCACAAGATATATTGGGCAAGCCCTTGCAGTGCAGAACCTTTTTGGCAACACAACTACATAAGTTCTTGGAAAAGATTATGTATTGGGCTAACATTTGCAACAAAGTTGTGTAATAAATAGGTAAATGCTAATTTCTGGTTTCACACAGTCTGTTGGGTGAGAATCCATTGTTTTTAGACCCATCCAATCACCCCTAAATCCCCTTTATACGTCACGTCTCCTGTTATTTTTGAATTTGAGTGCATTTATTTTATATAAGTATGGATAGTAATAGTAGTAATAATAATAATAATAATAATAGTTATTTTCTATAACATCACTCTTTGCTGATGCATCTCCTTTGTCAAAGTTGTTGAATAGACTGTATGTACTTGGAGTGAAAATGTCCATTTGCAGCTCATCACTGACAGCTCTTAAAGCCTGCGTGAAGACATTTATAGAACCTGTATAATCACACAGATTTTCCACCCACACACCGGGTAAAACATGTGCAGTGAGAGGGATGAGAGCTGGTGGCCAGCTCTGTAACCTCAGCTGATATTAGCTGTGAGGTTACTGACAGGTAGAGTGGGTGTTGGGTGACCAAATATGAGTCTACATATGGTGCACATGCTGTGTTCATCGGACAGATCTGTATTACGCAATCTGATAACTCCATTGTTTCATGTGAAGCAACCATCATGGTCCGTTTTGTGCATGCTAAAAATACAAATGGAGTATGTGGGTGGCATGAGAGAGAGAAAGAGAGACAAAAGTACGGTAGAGAGGAGAAGATGGTTCATGATTTATTATGAAAGAAAGAAACATTTTTTTTAAACTTCCCCTTCAACATTCTTGTGCCATTATTGCAAATATATTTGAGGAATTATGGCTGAGTGTTGATCACCACAACAGAGCCTGCAAACGTAAGCCTCGACAAAAATAACACAGATGGCAACATATCATTCTTTAGGGTAACTGTGATCTAGGCAGTCTGCCCTGAGACGGAGGTAGAAATCAAGAGCAAAAACTCTAATGAACCCCTCCAAATCTTCCATGGCCAGAAAGGAAGTTCCTGTGTTGGGCAGCTGGGTTAGATATTCCAAGGGGGGAGATATATATGTATATATCTCCCCCCTTGGAATATCTAATATATTAGCATCCGGGGATCGAGGCAATGAAGAAACAGCAGAGAGAGGGAGAGGAGGAAAAGAACAAGCAAGGAGGAAGAGAGTGCGTGGGAAGGAAGAAAATGAGATGCAGCGAGAGGATTGAGAAGGAGAGTTCAAGAGGAGAAACAGCGGATTTAAGAACAGCCTGCAGAGCCCAGAGAAATACTGCAGACTGATAGATAAACAGAGCCTTACAGAAAAATCCAGATGACAGAAGTTTACAGTTAGCGACCATGGAGAGGAAAAGAGCTCGCAATGGAACTCATTTAACATAAACAGTGAGAGTAGCACAGCTGGGAGTCATTATGTGGGGGAGACGCAAGTGTCTGCCAATCTAACCTCTGACTGCCTCTCGATGAATGTCCACACCCACTAATCACCCCCTGGAGCCTGTACCATCTCTCAACGTCTCAGTCTTTGGTGTTTGAGTGCATTTTGGAAATGTTTGATTTGGTCTTTTTGTGCTGTGGGTTTGATCTAACAAGCTTAATTATGCATGTTTGTGTCAGTGATGGAGGGAGACACCACGACTGTGTGTCCTTAGTTTATTATTGATAGTGCATAGATCCAACTGTCCTACTTGTGTGTTAAAGATAGAGATTTTAGTGTCAGGCAGAGGGTATTTGAGGGCCTGAAGTTACCATTCGCTCTCTACCATACGAGAGGTCATTGATTGAAATGGGTTCACCATGTTTGTTTGAACTGTGGGAGTTGAAAATGGAAAAATGTGAAAAATATTTGTATCTGAGTGGAGGAAAAATAGATGTTTTCCATCTTTGTCGGCAAACAGGCTGTCATCAGGAAAGCGACCGCTTATCTGTATCTCTACATTTTTCAAAACAGTCCCAATGGGAGGAGACGCAGTAACTGGTTGGAAAACACTGTCAATGTTTTATTCCAGGCTCATAAATGTCCACATGGAAAATTCTTCAATTAATCAGAGTGATTTTTCTATACGGAAAACAATATGGAATATTTCAAGCTAAAAATACACAATTGTTTTAGTTTATTATAGTGCAACATGAATTGTCACGCAAGGTCAGACAGGGGCTGCAGCTTTGACTTGAAAGCCCATGTAATTTCTTTGAACTTTATAAATGTAAGCTACATTTTCACAAAACACCAGCCCCCTAGGTTACAGTTGCATTGCCTATCAAAATATCAGTTTCTACACAACCGTAGCTAGCTAGCTGAACAATGTTAGCTTCATGAGTTTTTTGAAAATGCTTTCTCTATCTGACTTTAACATATCCAGCTAACATTAGAAAAATCTGAATCTTACATTAGAGGCATCAAATAATCAAACACTGGCAAAACGTTCTGTGTAAACGAACCATTAAATAACTTAGTTAGTAGTAAGCTAGTTCAGCGGACATGCTAATGCTGAGAATTACAGCTTGATGTATATGCTGTGTTTCTACATTTTGGTGATGGTTGGATAACCTTTTTTTTTTTTTTACACTTTTAATTTTTATATTTCCCTCTGCATGCGACCACTGGCAGTGGCGTTGGCAGTTGATGAAACTAGATCGCAGCTTATTGAATAATTTAGCGGTGGGATGGCTCATGACCGCTGTTAACCCTTTCACAGCCAACAATCATTTGCTCACTGTTTGCACACACACAATGGAGTGTGTTTGGGCATGCATGTGTTTGTGTGTGCTGTTACTGTCGCTGAGTTGTTACAAAGCTAATTTAAATCTAGTGTGTGTGTGTGTATGCATGCATGTAAAGGATTTTGTCAACAATACTCTCACTTGCATGCTTTCCAAAAGGGGATTAACGTAAACTTAATATCCCGGTTATAATAAATCAGGAGGTCAAGTTTCCTTTGAGCCCTCAGTCCTGCTGAGTTTGGTTGCTAAAGGCAGATGTGGCAGATTACCATATCTTGAAAGCTGTGTGAGAACTGCATTGGATAAAGAACACATTATTGAGAATAAATGATATATACTTGACAAAAACTACATCTCCTGAATGCAACCAAGTAAAGTTAAGAGTTATAAAAGCATATCATTTGTAAACTGATCAATCGATAGACGCCAGGTTAAACAAACAAGAAAACATTGAAGTCATTTTAAGGGAAATTTCAATCTGCAGTTAAACTAAAAAGTGCATTCATCATTCAATAATGTAATTTATTTTATGACGTTCCATAACTTGACCGGAGTTCTTTCCTGAGCTAAAAACTGAATCCCAGTTTTTATTTTTGTATTTTCAGGTTAGAACAATTCAGCTTGATTCAAATTTCCTGCTGTGCTATGTAGACCTAAGCATACAACGTTCAAAACAGCTGTAAACATTGACTTTAGCCCCAAATAAATTGCAATGAAGTTGGAGCTTACATTTGAGTTTATGTCTCTAATTGTTTCACTTTTGGAACATTGACTGAGTCATGTATAGTTTTTAGAGTTTAGTTATAACCTTACAGTATATAGCAGGGGTATTCAACTAAAATGCAACAAGGTCCAGTTAGAGAAAATCTCCCCATGCAAAGGTACGGAACATCAAAATGTCTAACTTGCTTCATGAATTAGTGTGATATATATTGAAGTAGCCTGTAGCTTTATCAACGTCTGCATGTAATCAACAACGGACTGCCAATCAAATAAAGAAAGTACAATTCATAAATAACAATATTTATTGTCAATTAACATTGAACTATACAGATATACAGTAAAATACTGTGGATATGTGTAATGTTCCTCTCGGG
>NW_011347862.1:0-876 GCF_000735185.1 Notothenia coriiceps
TTCCTTAAGAACTCCTACTAGTAAGTAGTAGGACTACTACTACTCCTTCCCTTTTAGGTTTAGTAGTAAGTAAACTAAAAACCAAAGTCCGTCCGAAGTTACTAACGTAAACGTACCTACTACTTACCTACCGTACCCTACGGGTAAGGGGGTAGTAAGTACCGACGGAACGGGAACCCCCTCCCCCCCGTTAACCTTAACCCGGTTACCCGTTAAACTTAAACCGGTTACCGTTAAGTAAACCGACTAACTAACTTAAGTTTAACTAAACGGTTAAAGGTTTAACGTAACGTTAGTTTAAGTACTTAGGAATTAAAAAAAGTAAAAAAACGAACCGTTCCTACGGGAAAGTTACTAAGTAAACGTACCTACCTACTTCCTACCTAAACCGACCGGTTAGGGGGTAGGTAACGTACGAGGAACGGGAAACCCCCCGTAAACCCCCAAACCGTTAAACGTTTAACCCTACGGGAACGGGGTAACGGTAACGTACGGTAAGGAGTTTAATTACCTGTTAAGTTGGTTAAGGGTTACGTTTAAACGTTAAAAAAAGAAAAACCGTTTTACCCGTTTAAACGTAAAATTTACCTTTTCCGTTTTTTAATTCGGGAAGTACGTTACCGTATTACCCCGTTACCCCCTTACCCTTTTTTTGGGTTTTTTAACGTTAAAGTAAAGTTAAAAAACTAAAAAAACGTAAAAACCCCGAAACCCCCCGTCCCCGTTAACGTTTAACCGTAAACGTAAAAACGAACCCTTACCTTACTTTTTTAACCCCCCGTACCCCGTAACCCCGGTTACGGGTACGGTAACGGTCCGGAACCGGAACCCCGAAACCCCCCTAACCCCCTTAACGTTACCCGTTAACCGTACCCG
>NW_011347863.1:0-949 GCF_000735185.1 Notothenia coriiceps
TAAAAAAAGTTAACTCGGTCTTTTAAACGTTTCGGTTAGTTAACGTTAAAACCTTACGTTTATAAAGGTTAGTAATTCGCCTAAAGTAAACGGTAACGGTTTTTAAAAGGTTTAACCCGTCGGGGTCCGTACGGTACGTTACCGTAACCGTTAAGGGTTAAGGGTAAAAGGGTAACCCCCCGGGTAACCCCCCGGGGTAAAAAACCCCAAAACCGTACTTAAACCCGGTTTTCCGGGGGTAAAAACCCCCCCCGGTTTAAAAACCAAAACCCGTTACTTTAAACCGTTCCCGGGGGTTTAAACCCGGGAAAACCCCCGGGAAAACCCCCGGGGTTACCGTTTACCAACGGTAAACGGTTAAGGTTTAAGGGTTTACGGGGGTTTTACCCGGTTTCGGTTTTAACCCGGTTTTTTAAAACCCTTTAACGGACCCGGACCCCCGGGTACCGGTAACCCCCGTTCCTTAAACCGAAAGGGTAAAAGTTTGTTTTTTTAAAATTTTTTTTTTAAATTTTTAAACCGTTTAAATTTTTTGGGGTTATTAAACCGGTAAAAACGTAAACCTTAACGTTTTTAAAATTTTAAAGGGTTACCTTTTACCGGGTTTTACGGTTCCGTTAACGGGTTACGGGGGTTAAGGTAAGTTTTAAAAGGGAACCGGTAACCGAACCCTTAACGTAAAGTTAAAGGGGTTAAAACCGTTTAAAAAAAACGTAAAAACTTTTAAAAAAAAAGGGTTAAAACCCCGGTTTTTTTGGTTTTACGGGGAAAAAAAGGTTAAACCGGGTTTAAAAACCTTTTAACCCCCGTTTTTAAAAACCCCCGTTCCCCCGTAAAACCCTTTTTTAAAACGGGGGTAAAAAAAAACGTAAAAACCCCGAAAGGGTTTAACCAAAAGGGGGCCTTAACCCGGGGTACCCGGGAAAAAACCGGAACCCGGGAACCCCCT
>NW_011347864.1:0-16188 GCF_000735185.1 Notothenia coriiceps
CTTACCTTGTGTTTTCTCTCTCACTTAAGTCCCTCTCCCTTTGCCATCAATCCAAAATCAGCTGAGCTGCAACATTATACAGACAGGTAATAATCAACATAATCACAAGGACACAATATGGCTCTGCTAAAAACACTCACTCTTACACGCACCAAAGTTATATTTATCTAATATTTAACTCCCTCCACCCCCGCATACAATCCCTTTTAGAAGCCCCTTTTCTCTAATTCAACAACGTTGGACGAAATGACATTAAGAGAACGGAATTTACAATTAAAAGGCTGTTCAACGTGTGTTGCTAACTTGATCCGGAATCCTAGCTTTATCTGTTATCTGTAAACGTTCCCTAAATCTACTAATTTAGGGATAATCCACTGACATCCTTTAATACACATGTTAATTTGAATCAGATGTACTGATAATATCCGCAATATAAATCTTTAAACTTCTTCTTACCTTTAAAAGTCCGTCACGAACGGTCTATTATGCTGCAACTCTACAGCTCTGCTAGCCTTGGCGCTAACTTCCGGGGAACGATTGAGAGGCTCCACGATCCGCCATTGCTGTAAAAAAGTGCTCCATTGGAGTGAACGGAGATGACGTAACTCTCAGTCTATACGGCGCTGAGCATACCCAATGACCACCAAAACCGCCTCAAAATGGTCCAAACCGTCCAAGCCATTGAACTACTGTTCACATAAGCTATAATGGTAAATAATGGTAATTCACGTACATTATGCTAATTGTGCAAAATGCCCAACATATGCAAGTTAGCATCAAGCAGTTTCTATGTGCTGGGGACCTGAACTATACATTTCTAACATTAAACTTTGGGGTTCTCAGCCTTTCCGGATTCACAATAGGACTCAGATGGCAACTAGACTACTATGTAAGGTTTCCTTCACTAATGCCCAATGTGGATGTAGAACAATACATCATTGGTCCTACATTAAAACTGAACGTACCTGCTCTGCGATGGTGAGGATCTGGTTCAGAGACAGTGGGATCCAGTATCGCTCTAGCATCATCTGATAGAGACACTTGTCGAGCATCTCAAACGCTAGGCAGGTCTGTCCCAAATGTTCAAACTGCTCAAAGAACTTCACCATCTTACTGTGTATTGGATTCAGGACACTGATGACCTCCATCATGGCCACCTGGAGAGAAAAGAGGGTTCATAATATAGACTCTGTTGGAGAAGACCCAGCCATAGCAAGGGAAACTGTCTTCAAAGAATCAAAAGGAGTCCCAAAGTCTACCTCTCTCTCAGTGTCCTGAAGGTAATCTGTGTTCTTCTTTAGGATCTTCACAGCCACGGTCTTAGCCTTCACCGATGAACTCCAGAACAGAGTTACCAGGGCTGTCAGTGTTACTGTGAACACACATCTTTTACAATAATTTATTTATTTTAAAAGGAAAACGGATTTAAGAGTGGTGAGATACCGTAATTATATTGGCCTCAGCTAACAGACACTGGTATGCTAAATGTTCAACAATGTTAATGAATTGTTTTGCATTGAACGTTCAGTTTTAGATCTGTTTGCTGGAAACACTTTGATATAAACAGTGTGTCTCAAAGCAGATGTATTCAGCTTCCTGTTTCATTTGGTTTGTGTTGGGTCTTTCTTACCTGATGCACCGGAGGGATCTGAGCTCGACCACAGTGTCATTTTCCAAAAAACCTTCTCAGTTCAGGGTTTCCACGGACAGGCATCTTTCACAAAGTATAACTGCCTACCAACAAACTACTCCATTCTACCCCTTTTTAGAACTCAACCTAAAAAGCAACAGTTGCATGCTGAAAAACATGTTTTTATTCAAACATTAATATAAGACTTCTGCTCCTGCTGCACGGGAAAAATGTTCATATGCACTTTGTTAGATGTTGCAGAATATTGAGAGACTTTTCACACATCATATTAGCACCACAGTGTGATGGTACTGTATGTTGAAGGAACAAGTTTAACAGACATTTAAAAAAATGGGGGGGGGGCTTTAAAGGCAGTGATGGAAGAAGTACTAAAGTAAAAGTACCTATACCAAACATTTGAAATACTCAGTTACAAGACATACAAAATCTTACTTCAGTAACGGTACAACAGTCTAAGCATCATACTGCTATAGTAGCCTACTATAAGTACAAAAACAAAACATACTTGTTATAAATGGCCCCTCATATATCAAATATATTAAATGAGTTCATTATGATTATTGATGCATTATAATGTGTCCATCACAGCTGACAAAAGAGCTCATTGTATAAAATGTTGTATTCTGCTGCTGGATATTTAACCCTATAATTATATGACCCTGTTGATTTATTAATGGTTTATATTTTGTCTTAGCATAAATCTTAAACTGTAAAGTAACTAAAGCTTTCAGACGAATGCAGTAAAATTGTATAGGATTTAATACTGTATGACTTCAGACTTTTACTCCACTACAATTCGAAGCAAATATTGTATTTCTTACTCGACATTATTAATAAATTATTATGTATATTCATGTATGAAGATACCTGGCAGTATAAAGAGTCATTAAAGTTAGCTCCAACTAAAGTCTTTAACAAATGAATGCGTCAATAATCATAACGTAATCACATTACGTTAGTCACGTAATATATAATATCTTTGCAATTTTATTTTAAGTAAAATAATGTGGTATATTACAAGAAACAGAGTATTTCTACACTGTGGAAATAATACTTTTACGTAAGTAAAAGATGTGAGTATTTCTTTGTCCTGTGATTATAACCTAGCAAAATCCCAGAGCAGTTTATCCTAGAACCCAGCAGGGGGCGCCCGATGACCACAAACAGACACCATAGGTTACAAAAAATAATTACAATAATTACAATAAAATTACAATAAATTGTAATGAAGTTACAAAAGTTAAAAAACACACTATGCAGTTTTGCTAATTTCAGAATCATATTAAACTATTGTATTATAATTATTGATATCTTCATGTTTTCACCACTTTAATGTTGCATCTGGTGAAGCTCATTTGAATTACTTATACTAGCTTAACCTATAGTAACACATTATCATTTATCAAGTGAATTCGATTTGTTCTATTGATCTATTCCTCTGCAAAGTACGTGTCATTTACTTTTGGTGTAAATCGTATTTTAGTTGATGTGTAGAATATGAGTTAAGGAGGTCATATTATGCAAATGTTCAGGTTAATGCTTATATTTTTTGCCTCAAATGTGACATGTTTAAATGCGTAATATTCAAAAAGGTATTTATAAGAAACTCCCTCTGGAGGGAACACGGGGATTTTAGCCTTTGCAGACCATTTACATGCACAGAAACCTATAGAACACTACAGGAGGGGGAAAACCCAAAAAGCAGAATAATGTCTTTTGTTTTCTCTGGTAAGTTTGTAAAACTGGATGTACCAACTTAATTATTTAATTTGTATTTGCACCACTACAAACAGCAAAACTCATAAATGGAGGAGCAGTATCTCACAGTCAGCGTCTCTTCCAGTGGAGATCATCCTGCAGATTATACATTTATTATCCACAGCCTGCCTCTGTTATCTCCCTGAAGACACTGGCGAAGCAGAGAGAAGTTTCTGTTTCAGGGTGTAATTAGCCAGGGATCGGAGCTGGCCTGGTAGCATCTGCTCCCACTGCCGGTCACACTCTGCATGGGGGGGGTGTCAGCAGAGAGAGGGACCTGGCTGGGTGTCATCACAGAGGAGCCACCAGGGTGTGTGAGGCCTGGATGTTGGGTGTTAACACTCTTTAGGGCTGGCAGCTAGCCTCAGCTATGGGAAAAGTTCAGAAAATCATTAATGTCGAGTTTAGCTGCTAATGTTATTTTGAAACGCACCGGCTAAGCACAGCACTAAGCGCCCCGGACAGTCCTTTGTGCCTGTAGCCACCAGGCTGCACAACCAAGGGTTAACCCTGTAACCCTAAATGAACTGAATATTAATAATATTTGCTGTGTGCACATAACACACACACGCACACACACGCACACACACACACACACACACACACACACACACACACACACACACACACACACACACACACACACACACACACAGCAGAGGTTTGAACACTTGTCATTTATTGAGACTTAGCACTCTTAAGATGATCATCCATTATGTCCCCATAAGGGAGGCGAGTCCCCACACGTGACTGTGTAAACAGATTTAGGTCCCCACAAGTATAGTAATGCTAGAACACACACACACACACACACACACACACACACACACACACAAAATACTTTTGTGGATACAAGACAGATATTTCCATCACAAGTACTTTGGTAAAGCGGACTCAAACACACTCCAAATAAATTCTAATGTTGCTTCATAAATATGTTGTCTCAATATAACACAAAAAATTCCAATGATATGTACCCTGTCTCTCTTTATGAAATGATGAACCTTACGCATCATTGTACATTTAAAAATGAACTGGAGAACAGCAGGTTAATAGACTTCAGCTGAGTGACAGCATCCTCTCAGGTCGTCTCACTGCAGGAGAAGTCAAGACTGTGTGTGAGATTAGATATGACTATGTCTATCACTAAGCATCCACAACAAACAGAGCCTGAACCTGTCTGCACACATCCCATTCTCTCCATATCACACTTACCTTAGCACTGTCTAAGAGTCATGCCAAATACAAGGTTTGTTTTCAGATGGCTGGGGGGGCAGGCTGGAGACACATGGCTTCACAGACAGCAGCCTATTGTGTTATGGGACGTTTTTAAAAGGCTATGATTGTAGACTCTGAAATGTTCCTAACATCACCGTAAATCACCAGAGCAGCACAAACAAGGGTCCGAGTGATACTTGGGCCTCTGGTCTGTGCACTGTTAGAGGTTGTATTGTGTTTGTGGTTACTCATTGGCAGTACTGTAAGATGTTTAACAGTAAAGCAGCTTTACTGTGTTCTTTACATTGTCTCTGCTTTACTGTAACGGTGTATATGTATTATTATACTGAATTTGTGTTTTGTACGATACAGGGTGGTCACATTTCTTTCTTTACTAAATTTACCGTTTTTCACTACACTACTAACTCAGACTAATATCTGCAGATACAATACTGTATTTAACATAAACACATTTGACTGTATACAATCACATTTCATAGCTATAACAAATGGACAATGTAGAAGCAATAACATATTTAAGTGTTAAAGGATCATGTATTGTTATTCTGTAACACAAGGCTGCACAGCAAAATGCAGATACAGTGGTGCATCTTTGGAATTTCTTCATGTGGAGAGTCAGATTATGTCAGCTGTTTCAGATTGTTCTAGTGGCAAAAAGTGAAAAATAGTTATTGAATGCAGCTCGAACTATGTTTTGGGGGAAATTTTTCACCATTTAAGTACAATTGAATCACCTGAAGCCGGCTCCGGGTTATTAGGTATTAACTACAAAGCCTTTACCTTGTTTTTGAAGTAACTGCTCTCTGCCTGTGTAAGACTGCAGAGGTTTGAACACTTGTCATTTATTGAGACTTAGCACTCTTAAGATGATCATCCGTTGGGTTGGAGTTCTTTGACCTTATCTTCTTTTCCATCTCGTGACCTAAGAGTTCTTATGAACATGTAAAGTGTGAGAGAGAGAGAGGTCCTAACACTGACATTATAAAACACAACAGAACAAGACAAGTTGTTGCTGAATGTGAGTTTAGGGAGGTGTGCAAAGGTCTCCAGAGATATTTGAAGACAAATCTTTAAAATAAATAGGAATTTTTTGTGACACCTGATGCTGAACTACAAAGCAAATTCAGGGCCAGGTTTTATTTCCTTTAGCTGACGATAAAAACCAAAAGCCTCACCAGATAACTTGTACCTGAACGGTTGTTATCATCAGTCTTTGTTAACCCAGCTTTCCTCCCCAGGCTCTGTTGGTTTTATGATTGAAAAACAGACAGATTTTTTTTAACTGCTACCGTACAGAATGTATCGAAAACCGCCTTAGCCTCTTTTAAAGGTTCCATGTCATGGCCATTTCTACTGATCATAATTCAATTTTTGAGGTCTACTAGAATAGATTTATATTGCGCAATTTTCCAAACCCACATTGGTTTCTCATACAGCATCTCTGTATAGTATGTGTATTCACTCTGTGTCCTAAACGGCTTGTTGGAGCTCCTGCTTATTTCATAATACGCAAGTTACAAGTGTAATAAATTAAACTGCAAAATTAAGGAACCACACAATATTTGTTCATTATATAATTGTATTTTTTAAATTAATTTCAAAGGGTAAAGATTTTGTTATATGTATTTCTAAATGATACAATGGGCCACAGCATTAAGCAGATTTGTTTGGTAACAATAAAAGCCATCATCTCAGTTGACCTGCATTCTGATCTTTATGCATCTGTAGTTTTGTGACATCTTTTGACACGGCTTGTATTATACAACAGTCAAGCTTTTATAGCAAAATAAGAAGACTAAACACACCAGTGAATGTTAAGATAATAAATACTGTAGGGCAAATAAATCTTAAATCAAAAACATGTCCGTCTTACCCTGATTAAAAACCTCGTGAGCAATAGCAACATATTTGACCCATATTTTATTCCAATCAAAGGTTTTTAATGAATTAAAAGGTTATATTTACACAATTTCGACTGATACAATCAATAATGTTATTCTCAATCAGCAACTTCTGTTGAAAATAAACAAAAGAGGCAGTTCATAATTTTTTTTTTTAAATAATAAGAGGCTAAAGGTTTATACTTCAAGAACTGCAGAATGTTGGCACAAAGTTCTGTTGTGTCTCCACGTGTTCCTGAGAGGGTTAACACGCATCAGTGCACCAGTCTGTGTGCTAGCTGCAGTTCCTCAGGTACACCAGTCAGTGTGCTAGCTGCGGTTCCTCACGTACACCAGTCTGTGTGCTAGCTGCAGTTCCAAAGGTACACCAGTCTGTGTGCTAGCTGCAGTTCCTCAGGTAAACCAGTCTGTGGGGCTGGAACTTCTCCCGACACAGGGGGCACTCCGCCTGTGGGAGGGAGAAACAACACTCAGTGTGTAGAGAGGGACAGTGTGCAGAGAGGGACAGTGTGTAGAGAGGGACAGTGTGCAGAGAGGGACAGTGTGCAGAGAGGGACAGTGTGTAGAGAGGGACAGAAAACTGATGTTTGTTGTCCGCAGATGATGTTAAATTGACTTCTTTCTGTGGATTGATATGACTGCACATAATGTAGTCCCTTAAACAGAGCTTCATTAGCAGCTGTCTACTAGCAAACATAGCCGACCTGAAGCTGTTTAATGACGATGATACATGTGTACACAGTGGTAGTGGCAGTCTCTAGAACAGGCATGGGCAAACTAAGGCCCACGGACCACATACTTGTTGGGCTTTTAAATCCGGCCCGCCGAATATTGGTAAAAAATTGTCCAAATTAGAGTAAAGACTGCATTCATTTTGCCTTTTTCTTGCAATACCCGGCATTTCAGTTGATCCCACTAGATGGTGCACTCGAGACACAATTTACCTTTGCTGGAGTCTGGCCCCACTCGGCAACCCGGCAAGATCAAAGAACCAAATATTTCACGCTTACATTGGAGGGGGCGAGATTAACCTGAGCAATAACAGTTCATGGCGAGTACGGCGAATACAAGTTGTAACAAGCAGTAGCGCTGAGCAAAGTGACTAGAAGGCGACCACACACTTATAAAAAACACTTAAAGTCAGGCAACACTAACCAGGCTTAGTGTGATTCTGTTTATTTGATCTTACTTTAATAACCATCCGTTCACTGTTATTGACCATTGTGAGAGGCAGACGTTTTCCTTTTGTTTTGTATTATTGCAACTATCGGATGGAATCAATACATGGGCTACATGTGGCCATCACAAGTAAAATCATAACGAAAACTACGCCGGTAAAATATGCATGTAGAAAACGGCTTATGCCACAATATGATAGCAACAAGTAGCCAAGATAGTCTGATTAGCTAACATCACCTGTAGAATGCCAGAGAAACGCTCATAACAGCGTTGTGATGCCAAACAGCTATCAGACTAAAACACATTCACTTATGGGGATGGGGGATATTTATCAGCTGCTTGTGTGACAGTCAGACAATGAAAACTTTACAGCGGCCGCTGCCGCGAGTTAACGGGAGAATAAACTCTGGTAGACGAGCAGCACTGCAGCGGGCAGTCATGCAGCTGAACCACATTAATAAACAATGCACCACGGCACTCTGGAGAAAGCTACAAGGTTGGAGAAGTAGTTATTTAATTTAATCTGGCTTCGTATAATTAAAAACTACCCGACGCAGTCCTCTATTGATGTTGTTGTGAGCGGTGTTGCGGAGAAAATCAGCCACCTAAAACGCTGTGTGGGTCATAAGAAGACACGTAAACGGTTACGTCATGACGCAAACGACGACGCAATGATGCAATAATTCACCTCTGAACCTGCAACAATGAGTGGACCAAAGAAAAGAAAAGTCAACATTGAGTGCAAAGTGTATAATGAGGAGTGGACAGCTAAATATTTTTCTGCTGCTGCGAGGCCCGGCCCGTCTGCCAAATTTAAAACTGATAGTGGCCCCCGAGCCAAAAAGTTTGTCCACCCCTGCTCTAGAATAAAGAGCAGAAAGTATCAGCACATTTGCCTGATGGTTAAAAATGAAAAGCTTTAATCAGTGGATGGTGTGACCCCCATCAGTATATCAGATGACCCTACCAGAGCCCCGGCAACCCTCCACCACTCCCACTTCCTGCGCAAGACACATCACAAGTTAGTTTTTTAACCTTCATATATTTGGTGTAGTTTTAATCAATGCCAAGTCAACTTCAACCCGCCATTTCCCCCCCCCCTATTTGTATTTTGTATAATAAACTGACATTTATTTCACTTAAGGTTTTATCTTTAATTATCTGAAGAAAAACAAAGGTAGAATGATTTAGGGTGCAATGAAGCTCTGAGTCATTTTGACTGTGCCACATGTCAGTAACCTAAAGCATTGTTATGAGAAGCATAACATGTTGTATTGTAAGATTTTGATATCACGATGGGCTAGATCATTGTTTCTTATTTGGCTGAACACAAACAGCAGCTTGTGGAGAGCACATTAACCAGAAAACAGACATATTTCATTTGAAAGTTTGGCCACTTGCTAATTCAGAGGTAATGTGCTGCTGGTGATGTTTATCTTAGCGAGTGTTGGCTGAAGAATGACAGAAAATAAGAATGATGTGATGTTTTCAACATGGCTCTGTGCTCTGGTTTGAAGAAAGACAGATGTTCCTTTTAACTGCTAGAAAGCACTGTTAAATATGTTAGGGTTTTAATGGCTCTTCTGTTTGAGGCTTCCTGTCTTAATGTGTTTTTGGATTACATTTAGTTATTATTTTAAACTAAGAGAGGAAGTGCTTTTGATTGCCTCTGACTTTCGGGGGCATTTATAGACCACTTAATGTCAATGATTAAAGGGGGAAGTTTGGAACTTTCTGCTGCTGCGAGGCAGTTTCAGTGTTACCCTGACCAGAGGGGGTGTGGCCACGCAGGGTGATAAAGTGTGGTGTCCTCATTTCACTTCATTAGCAGCCACAAAAGGAATCTCAACAATACATCAAATAGGAAGCTCTGCTTATCTAACCTAAACAAGACAGAGCTGCTCTTCCTCCAGGTAAGGACCCTTCCATCCATGACCTTTCATCAGCACCTCTGTAGAGTCAGACTGCAAAGGATTCTGGGTGTGACCCTGGACGACCAGCTGAACTTCACTTCTAACATCACTGCTACAACCCACTCTACAACATCAGGAGGATACATCTACTGACTGAGAAGGAGACCTACTGTATGTTTTGGTCCAGGCTCCATCTCACTGTCACATCTCTGGACTTCCTGCATCCCACCTCTGCAGCTAATTCAGAATGCAGGAGCCCGACCGGTTTGAAGCCTTCCCAGAATCCTCCCACACTACCCCCCTCCTCCGCTGCCTGAACCCACTTCAAGGCCCTGGTGCTGGTCTACCGTGCTGTGAGGGGATCCAGTCTTCCTTCATCCAGGACATGGTTAAACCAAACACTCCAGCACGTGCACTTCACTCTGCAACAGCCAATCGAGCCCCTCAGCTATAAAACACACCTGTCTACTATCTTGACTCCAAAATGGTAGAACGAAAGTCTACAAATCCTCCGTCGCAAACTGAAAAGCCAGCTGTTTCGACTGCACCTTGGCCGAGAAACACAAATCTCACTTCAGTATGAAGCACTTAGCTTTTAGGCATGTTGAAAATGATCATCTTAATTGATTTTGGATCAAAGTGTCAGCTAATTGAAGTGAGTCAAAAAAAGTTAGCGTTCAATGCATCGTCAAGAAAGCTTGAAATGTGATCCCTTTAAAAGTAATGTGCTTGTTTTGTGCTTCTCACACTTGTCAGTGCACTCTGATAACAAGATGAAACATGAAAACCTCTGCGTACCTTGTGATACATTTTTTGGGGGCAGAATATTTAATAGAGTTGGAGAGAAAGCTCTTTAAATAACACTCTTGTCTTTCCATTCATGACAGGAGGCTGCGATCCATCAGGACCAAAACCTCTCTCCACCTGAACACTTTCTTCCCCTCTGCTACCGGCCTCATCAACCAGGCCCGGCCCCCCGCACCGACTACTGTCCAGCCCAGAATAACATTACACTAATGCACATCATGGGAACATCATACTGCGAGTACTGAATACTGAATCCTGCACAACCCTTTTAACAAGTTGCACATTTCTCCTCCACACTAACTCTTTTTAAACTTGCATCGCTTTCTATTTTGTATTTGTCCTATTTCATTTGACTGTACTCAGTTCCTTACATATTTATATTTTGTGTAAATATGGTCCTTCATTTTCAAATAGTTACAATAGTCTTTGAAATAGCTTTTATAATAGTACTTTATTTTGCTCCTGTCTTTAAAAAAATAAACCATATTCTTCTATTTTTGTCTTTGTATGCATCATTTACAGCAAAGCAACTTTCTGGTGTGTGAACCTACTTGGTAATAAGCTTCTATTCTGATTCTGATTTTAGACAATACAGAGTGAGATATGCTTGAGAGTATCGTGGGTGTGCTGCAGCTGACCTTGGTGTTGCACCACTCTGTAATGCACTCCCAGCAGAAGAGGTGTCCGCAGGGCGTGGAGGTGGAGTGTCTGCGCTCCTCCAGGCAGAGCATACAGCTGGCCCCCTGGGGCCCCCCCCCGCTGTGTGTGTGCTGAGGACTGCAGACAAAAAGTTCAGCATCAGACTTTTTACAATTTTCACTGCAGCGCAACACTTCTAAATAAAGTTCAATTCTAAAAGAAATACTTCACCCCCCAGATATTTTTATAAATCAATAACTCACCCAATGAATTCTTGAAGAAAAAGTTAGTTTTTCTCCAATACCTCCACGGGCATGCCTTTTTTTCCCTTTATTTTGTTCACCATAAAAGTTTTGTGTTTTGTCTTTGCCTGGGTGAGACACTGATATACACATGGTGATTCTAAGGGAGTACAATCAGCATTCTCAATTGTGTTAATAGTTCACTTAAGATCTAAAGAAATTGCGTAACTAAATTCTTTCAACTAAATGTTACCATACTATCAATTAGTTGACATGGGAAGATATGTGGAATTATGACAAGAATATATCCATATGTGCCAAATCCAAAGCAATCCAGTTTAGAATAAAAGACGGGATACAAATATCCCCTAATCAGGCACTGTTTCAGCTCCTCAATGTCCCCTTTATATCAACCATGAAAAACCAAAGTTTGACATGGTTGACTCATCACCTGTAAACTGCACAATACTCGTCTAAAATATTAGATCAAATGGGGGACATTTTTCACCGACATTTAGATATGGCATGTCTTTGATTTTAGGTTTGCTAAGTAGAAATCTAACGACTGCTGCTAGTAAATTATGATATTACATGACATGTCATTACAACACATGTCACCACATGTGTAAGTCTCAGGTGACTTACACACACTTTGGGCAATCCCCACAGGAGCAAAGTGGGGTGAAATGTCTTGCCCAGGGACACAACGACATGCTGAGTGCAGCAGGGATTGAACCAGTGCTCAACTGATCCGAAGACCAGCACACCTTCCACTGAGCCACAGCCGCACATTATATGATGTACTTCTTTTTTTGCTCGGAAAAATATATATTACTACCCTATTATGCTCTTTGGGGCTTTCCCTTTCCTTTCACAATAGAGCCGGCCAGCTAACCAATCAGAGCAGACTGGGCTCTGGTTTCAGACAGAGGGTGAAAAGAGGTGCTGCAGCACAGGCAGTATGAGAGAAATAAAGAGCTTTTTGAACATTAAAGCATGGAGACATGTCACAGTAGAGACACTACATACTGATATACACCTGAACATCAGCAGGAGAGGACTCTTTAAAGTAGAGACACTACATACTGATATACACCTGAACATCAGCAGGAGAGGACTCTTTAAAGTAGAGACACTACATACTGATATACACCTGAACATCAGCAGGAGAGGACTCTTTAAAGTAGAGACACTACATACTGATATACACCTGAACATCAGCAGGAGAGGACTCTTTAAAGTAGAGACACTACATACATACTAATATGAAGCTGAACAGAATATGTTCACTTTAAACGTCATATTTGAGTTAGTTCCCTTGAAAAATCTCAGATATGTATTTGTCATGTGTTGGTTGTGTCATTACAGAGTTTGTAGAAATTAAGGAAAATCAATAAATATATTGTTTATAAGAAAAAAAAAAAAATTGCCAGAACTGTGCTGCAGGAAATATGAACAACTATTGGCCAGGTTTGATTGATTTGAAGAAGAACTCTAACGACTTCAGTAAGCAACAACATATCTCACTGAAAGATGAGCCTTCAGATGAAGGATGAGTAGTTTGAATGCAGGTTTAGAGAGTGTGTGTTCTCTGGCAGTGTGTACCTGAGGTTCCTGTGGAGCTGCCACTCCTGCCGGGCTCTCTGCTTCTTCCTGTAGTTGTTGAGCTGCAGACTCACAGTGATGAGGAGCTGCAGCAGGGACAGGGCCCCCAGGAGCCTGTAGCTGCTCCTGATGGTGCTGTCATCGCCCTGGAGCCCCGACACACGCAGCTATACACACACAAACACATCCTTAGTGGTGACCTCATCATGCACTTAACTCAAAAGCCCAAACAATCAAAAAAACATTTACAATCCAGCCCCTTTTGACTGTTGATCGTAATTACTAATGAACACATACTGGCGGTAGCAAACATGACCTCTGATATTCGAAGTACTCAGATCTTTTACTCAAATATATACTCAAAGCATAGATTAAAAGAGCTTCTTATGTAGTATGACCAATTTCAGTATCATGTTTTATTATTGTATTACAATTATTGATGCAATAATGTGTCACTTCAATGTGAACCTGGTAAAGGTGGAGCTCATTCTAATAACTAAATACTGTTGGGTAGATAATACATTATATAATAGAATGATATAACCTTAGTGGATTTACAATGTGTATTAATATCCTCAATATGCGATCTTGTAAGATAAATTAGTGGATTAGAAAGTACAATATTGGTATAAAGTAGGATAATTCAAAACATACTCAACTGAAGTACAAGTACCTCAAATGTTTACTTAGTACAGAGGCAGAAGAAGAACTTGGATCTTTTACAAAATTAAAATGAATAATACTACAATGTAGAAATACTCACAAGAAAAAAAGACCTGCATTCATTACTTTACTTAAGTAAACTTACAAAAGTTTTAGAACTAAGCAGAACGCTCATTTTTGGAAACATTACTGGATTATAATTAGTGATCTATTCATGTGTTCATTATTTACATTTTGCAGTTAATAAAAATTGAGCTAAATTACTTTTAGTGACTTTTTACAGGAGATCTTAATCCACATAAGTACATCATAATTCATTGGTTGATGTATATGTTGTATAAGCAGTAACACATGTTGTCAGATAAATGTAGTGGTATTAAGTACAATTTTGATTCCAAAATGTAATATAGTAGAAGTATAAAGTATTGTAGAATACCTAAAACGTTCAGTACATGTACTTAATTACATTCCAGCACTGGATGTTTGGTTGAGAGAGTGAGAGTATGAATGCAGACATAGGGCCTTCTCTTGTATCAGAATTTTACAAAATAAAAAAATATGTTTCTACTTGGTCTAATATGTGATATAAATGACATGTAAAGAAATCTACATGACGTACATATCTGATGGCAGCCGCCCTCTTGGACAGGTGGTAGAAGGATCCGCTGAGGTAGAACAGAGCCACATGGAGGTGCTGCAGCAGGGTGAGAGCCTGCCGGAGGACAGACACAGCCGGGAGGCAGGCCCTCCTCTGGGGCTCCGGCAGCAGCCCCACCACCCTCTGCACCCCCCTCCTCAGCCAGGCCTCCAGGCTCCACGACCAGGACGCGGCCTGCCGCTGCCTCGCCCCCCCGCCTTCCAGCTCGTTTTCCAGGCTCACCAGCACCTTCTCCAGCAGGTAAGGGAAGAAGGAGTGGAGGAGGACAAAGAGGCTCCGTCTGGCCCGGGAGGGGACCCGGTGTTTAGTGGGGTCCACCTGGACCATGTGGACATACTCCTCGCCCAGGGTCTGGTAACCTGGGGGAGAAGGACATGAGTTAATCACAAGAAGACTAACTATCAGAATCAGAAAACCTCTAATCGTCCCACAGAGGGGAAATGGCATTGTTACAGCAAAAGAGCCAAATACTGCAAACATATTCATTAAGAGGCATGCATAAAATAGAAGAAAACATTTAAAATAAAATAATTTACAAAAATACATATCCAGGGGGACCACAACGAGTACCAGTAGCAGTATTTAAAATAAGTGAAGCATGTATAAAGCAGTGTGATAGCAGTTATTACAGATTAGTTACAATAACAGATTTGTTGAACATAGTAAAGTGAGATTTCTTAGTGACCTGACAATGTGGTTAAACCGTAGTATGCCAGGTCTGACAGCAGCTCGATCTCTCTCCTCCAGTCCAGCCATCGCTTGGATCCTACAGGAAGTGAACACACTTTAACCCCGAGACCATCCTGAAGTGCTGAAAGTAAAGCTACACAGATAGACATTTAAACAAACACTTGCTTAATCAACACGTTTGATTGTGATATATACCAGTTGATATTTGTTATAAGCGTCAGACTAAGCAGAAAGTGTCAGGTCTCTCACACACTGATGTAGTATGTTCAAACAAACTGAACAGAACATGTTATATATTACTGTGCTTGACCCGTTAGACAGAGTGCATAATACATATCAGATTTTACTCTTCACCCCTAAATGAATAAGTTCACCAAACACAAGGTGGACCGCAGGAGCCCTGCCAGCCTCAACCAATGTGACACTTTCAACCTTATCCCGGAGCATTATAGAATATACGAGGGGCTGTGTACCACTTAGGATTGTATTAGTATGAACGAGACAGCAGTTTTCTCTACATGATAAAGTGAAGTAAACTAGCTAAAACTCTCGACTACATGTATTTGAAAAGATGAGTTAGTTGTTACTTTTGCAGGTTCATATTATGAATAGAACATTTAAATTGACTAATGACATTTGATGTACTATTATGAGTGGAGATACAGTGGGGCAAAAAAGTATTTAGTCAGCCACCAATTGTGCAAGTTCTCCCACTTAAAAAGATGAGAGAGGCCTGTAATTTTCATCCTAGGTATACCTCAACTATGAGAGACAGAATGAGGGGGAAAGAATCCAGGAAATCACATTGTAGGATTTTTAATGAATTAATTGGTAAATTCCTCGGTAAAATAAGTATTTGGTCACCTACAAACAAACAAGATTTCTGACTCGCACAGACCTGTAACTTCTTCTTTAAGAGCCTCCTCTGTCCTCCACTTGTTAACTGTATTAATGGCACCTGTTTGAACTTGTTATCAGTATAAAAGATACCTGTCCACAACCTCAAACAGTCACACTCCAAACTCCACTATGGCCAAGACCAAAGAGCTGTCAAAGGACATCAGAAACAAAATTGTAGACCTGCACCAGGCTGGGAAGACTGAATCTGCAATAGGTAAGCAGCTTGATGTGAAGAAATCAACTGTGGGAGCAATTATTAGAAAATGGAAGACATACAAGACCACTGATAATCTCCCTCGATCTGGGGCTCCACGCAAGATCTCACCCCGTGGGGTCAAAATAA
>NW_011347865.1:0-5919 GCF_000735185.1 Notothenia coriiceps
GTGCGCACGCGTGTGCGTGTGTGTGTGTGTGTGTGTGTGTGTGTGTGTGTGTGTGTGTGTGTGTGTGTGTGTGTGTGTGTGTGTGTGTGTGTGTGTGTGTGTGTGTGTGTGTCTGTGTGCACGCGCGCGTGTGTGCGTGCATGCATGCATGCGTGTGTGGGTGTGTGTGTGGGTGTGTGTGTGTGGGTGTGTGTGCGCACGCGTGTGCGTGCGTGTGTGTGTGTGTGTGAGTGTGTGTGAGTGTGTGTGTGTGTGTGCGCACGCGTGCATGCATGCGTGTGTGTGTGTGTGTGTGTGTGTGTGTGTGTGTGTGTGTGTGTGTGTGTGTGTGTGTGTGTGTGTGAGAGTGTGCGTGTGCGTGTGCGTGTGTGTGTGTGTGTGTGTGTGTGTGTGTGTGTGTGTGTACCACCGGATGGGTTTTATATTGATTGTTATGCTCACTGTAAATGCATCCGATAGAGTTATTACAGCACCAAGGGCATCCATCTCCTCACCCATCTTCCGTTTCCATGCCCTTGTTTCATAACCCATCAACAGTGTGTTATGTGTTGTTGTTGTTTGACATGCACCCTCCCCCACTCACCCTCAGTTTCCCCTCTCTTATGCTAACTGTGTTATTCTGAATCTCAACAAGTCTTCATCTTGCTGTTGACCCTGTGTGTGTTGTCCTAGTTTTCCCATTCTCTGTCTCTCATTGTCCTTACGTTCCTGCATTGGGAGTGGGATTTTCAACAGCAGCTGTGGGGGCTATATTTAAATGTGTGCATACACCGTGCATGTGTGTGTGCACATGTATGTGAGTAAATGGACCATAAGGATCCTCACAGAGGTCAGAGTTGACCAGGCGCAGCATGCCGGATCCGTGGTTCTTCCTTCCTCCAAATATGTTTCCTGCAGCACATCCTGTCAGCAGGAGGGACACAAATAGCCCTTAGCGTGTGTTTGCCTTACCACTGTGTCGTGCAATTAATGGTATTTAAATAAAATACCTTTTTCTAAGCATTTTTCAAATCCCAGTCTCGATTGCAGTATTGCCCCAGCTTAGCAATCTTTTATTAAAAATCCTTTCACACTAATGAGTCCCTGGGCTAATGCCACCAGTGCTTAAAGTTTATAGTGCCATAAATCCTGGGCTAACAGTCTTACAACTTTTATTATGGTTTACTTCCGCCCTTGACCATCACTTAGCTCCATTTCAAAGCAGGGTCATCCCTACTTTTCAGGGTTATTACCCAAAACACATGCATAAAAACACAACTGTGAACTTTGGTTTGAACCGAAGCAACTTACATACATTCAGTACTGTGGACAATCCCCTCAGGAGCAATTTGAGGTGAAGTGTCTTGCCCAGGGACACAACGACATGCTGACTGCAGTGGGACTCAAACTTGCAACCCCCTGATTCTGAATCCAGCACACTACCCACTGAGCCACATCCAATCAAATGTAAGCCAGTGCTGTCTGAAGATGTACACCTGGAGCCATGGGTTAACAGATATGGATGTGGTTGAGCTTCACGTTTTCTTAGATGCACCGAGGTTCTGGTTTGAGTCACTGAACACCAACACTAGAAAAATGGGAATATGAGCCTTGTGCTTGAAACGATACTTCCATAAATCCTGGGCCAACAACCTTTAATGCTGTTTACTTCCGACCTTACTTTTCAGAGCAAGGTCGTCCTTACTTTTCAGTGTTATTACCCAAAACACATTAAGTATGAATATGTGTAAGAACTAAAGCAATATCCAATCAATTCGAAAAGCAATGTTATCCTTTCTGGAGATGTCAACCTAGATCCTAGGCTTTATAGAAAAGTGTGAATATGAGCCTTGCAGATGATGGTAGACTGATATTGTTTTTATTTCCCATGCTAACATCTCTACAGACGGCTCAGGGCTTTTATCTCGCCCCCTGAGGTAATGGAGCAGTATTTCTGTGGGCAGTGCAGATTAATTTATTGATGAGCGATGTTGCTAAATGGAGCCCGATGAGATGCCGTTTCCTGTCAGACTGCAGCCTGGGGTTGTGTCACGTTACCGTGGTATCGATCAGATTCAGTCTCTGAGGGGAAGTGCTGGGCTTTCAGATACAATCTGCTTCTTTCTCCTCACATTTCCCGTCTTTACAGTTTTTATCTCCATTTCCAGGTAAACATGCAGAGGATATATTTGGCGAGCTTTTCAGCGAGGCCAACCTTTTCTACCTGCGAGCCAACTCTCTGCAGGACCGCGTCGACCGGCTGGCCGTCAAGGTCACGCAGCTGGACTCCACCGTGGAGGAAGGTGAGAGAGCGAGACACAGGAAGTGATTACTCATCGTCCAACTTTAAACATTGTGCTCAGTATAACTACTAGTGCTTTTATAGAATAGCAAACTCCAAAACAGTGACTGGGTGACCTTGATGAGGAAGCAGCCAATAGCTATCGGTTATTTCTACTTAAAACCGTTGAATCATTTGAGAAAAATGGATATTCAAACTGTATTCAAGACTTTAAGAGCAAGAAAAAGGTCCATTCAAACTATAGGTGAAGATTATGTTATGGCTTTTTAATATTTTCATTTAATATGTAACTTTTTAAGGGAAAAAGTATCTAGTTCTGGCTTTTGCAAATGTGAAAATGTGTTTCTTTTAAAGAGAACATTTCATATTTCTAAGTCTTTCTGTGAAATTCTTCCTGGAATTTTATAGCAAAAACTATTGAATTTTTTAGAAAATTATCCGGAAATTGAGTGATAATTTAGTTGCAGTCATAATTGAAGCCCAGGAAGTAATCATTCATCATCCGGGTGTTGCCTCTCATGTTTTCTACCAGTCATTTCAACTGTTTTTTATGTCCTCAGTTTCCCTACAAGACATCAACATGAGGAAAGCCTTCAAGAGCTCCACCACTCAGGACCAGCAGGTGGTGTCCAAGAGCAGCGTGCCCAATCCGGTCAAAGAGATTTACAATATGAGCGACAAGCCCCCGCCCCTCAGCATCCTCTCCGTTTACAGGTTTGTGATGATGCACACACACTCTCCAAACACCCACTTGAACTACATTGTGTGAAATTAGACGATAAAAGCTAGCCAATTAAGTAAAGTAAGTAAGTAAGTAAAACTTTATTTATATAGCACCCTTCTCAACACGTGGGGATAAAAGAAGAGGATATCTTTTAATGGATTTTGAATGAACTTCTTGGAGGGAGTGAGAAGCGACTATGATTTACTCTAAAAGAATGAGTTTTCTTTTCTTGGTCTCATATCCCAAGAATACTTTCAGTAAAGTAGCACAGGAACAATTCACAGTACAACCTTGAAATGAGAATAAAGGCATAAAAAACAGCAGCAGGTAATACATAGGATGAAACACCAGTAAAAGACAGCCACTCACCTCCTCCTCCTCCTCCGACGACCCAAAGGCCTGTCGGAAGAGGTCTTTAACTGCCCCTTAAAAATCTCTATTGAGGCAGAGGTTTTTATTTCCTGGGGGAGTTTGTTCCAAAGCCTTGGGGCCAACGCCTCAAAGGCACGGCCACCCTTGGTTTTCAGCCTGGTTCGGGGCACCCTTAGGATTAACTAGAAATCAGTCCACAGGAAGTTGATGAAGTCTTGGAATGGCTCAGTTTTTGAGTTATGTTATAATCTATTTAAATATTAATATAAACAAATGTACTCGTGTAAATCTTCACATATAGCTTATTTAAAACCATGTGTTCTACTTAGCCTGTGTTACTTAAAGCCATGCTGTGTTCTTGATTGGATTTTGTCTCCTTGTGTCTGACCCACATTCCCGGTGAAGCAGCAGATTTGGTGCTATTTCCTGCTGCTGCTTTTATCCAGTATGGCGTGCTCCAGTGGGAGTCCAACTCCTAACCCTGACTACATACCACATGTTTCCATTTCTTTCTCCATTACTTGTCTCTCTGCCTTTCATCCTGTCATTTCCAGTTATGCAGGTTCATCCGCCTCCTCTACTTTTACAATATTCATACCTCAACATCGTGTCATTCTGTCTTTCATTCCTACATGTTTCTACAAAGACATAAGGGCAGCTGTATGAATTCTTGCTGTGTGTTTCTGTAGGGATGACCAAAAGGAAGCACTCAAGTTCTACACCGATCCATCCTACTTCTTCAACCTTTGGAAGGAGAAGATGCTGCAGGACACCGAGGATAAGAGGAAAGAGAAGAGGAAGCAGAAGGTACAAATCTGTCCTAGAGGAACTAACAGATCATACTATAGTTAAATATAACATCTCACAGATAGTAGTTGCCTGGTTGTCTCCAACTGGGGGCTATTCTGTCCAATGTCATGTCCATTTTCCTACCAAATTAGTGTCCGAATATGAAATATCAAGTTGGTTATTCTTAGTGGAAGTAACAACAAAATGAAAAAGACTCATTGCTCTCTCCCTCCCTTCCGTTAGGGGCAGAAGCAGGACGTTGATGGGACGTTACAGCGGGAGGTGAAGAAGGTCCGGAAGGCGAGGAACCGTCGGCAGGAGTGGAACATGATGGCTCTGGACAAAGAGCTGAGGCCGGACCACCGACACACCATTCACCGAGACCGAGGGGCCTCCTCTGAGGGCTCCATGTCTCCGGAGAACAGGTAATCAAAGATCTGCTCAAAGATTATAGGCCAGCCTTTTGCAGAGACTCTAGGAATCAGCCTGACATAACAACAGATTGAAGCTGGCCAAGAACGTCATCTCTGACCCATACATGTCCTGAACAGGGAATATGAATCGAATAGAATGGTTTATTGTTATTATACAGGTTCAATGAGATGAGTAGAGCTACACACAAACAAACAAGAGACGTACAAACAACAAGCATTCATACTTCAATATGCAGATAAAATGAATTGTTACCGTCAAATCGGAGATACAGGGTCAATACAGAGAACTAAGGTTAAAAGGGTTCGTAGGTTCAAAAGTCCCAGGCTCCTCCAACAACAGAAATATATATAAGAAAGATTTAAAAAGAAATATAGGAATTGCAAGCTCAGGAGTTTAGCAGTCTTTCGGCCTTCGGGATCAAATTGTCCCTGAGTAATAATAGTAATACATTTGATTTAAGGCGCCTTTCATGAGACCCGAGGACACCGTGCAATTTGTTAAATATTCTAAGAGGCAACAGAACATGATTAAAAACACAAACATACATCATTGAGAAGACGATTGGACACAAATGATCGTCTGGTGGTCTTTGTCCTGATGCTGCGGGTTATTTGCATGTATTTGAATGTCTTCTCTCTTCCCGCCCTCCTCTCTCCATCAGGGGTCTCGGTGCAGATCAGCTCCACTACCCCAACATGATGAACCACGCGGGCCACGCCCACACCTACTCCGGCCCCCCGCCCAGCGTCCTGGCTGCTCAGATGGCGGCGGGCCACCCCCCGCGAGGAGGAGGGGAACATGACATGAGAGGCAGGGCCATGATGGCGGCTTATCAGGGGGGGACACTGGGTCGTACCCATCACCACCACCACCAGAACCCTCTGCCTCCTCCCCCCTCTGAGGCCATGAACGGAGGCTCCATGTCCCTCCCACCGATGGACTACAGGTACACACCAGAGCCAATGGGATCTAAGAGGCTGTTATTGTTGCACTCGTATCTGAGTCTGAATGGTTGAACCGTTATTAGAATTAGGGCATTTTTATTACTAGTATTATTATAAATAAAGCTTTATTATTATTATTATTATTATTATACCTTATTAACTATGATGGTGTAAGCTCAATGTTGATACAGGTCTTTACTCAGAATGTGCCCCCAACTTATTTTATGAATGAACTCTGAGCAAGTGCTGCCACCTAGTGGGCCCTTCTGTACTTCATAGCAAACCAAACTACAGACATCTTTAAACACTCTCCACTAACTCTCTTTTATTCCCTCTCTCTTGCAGTATGGAGGGCTACGCCAACACCGGCCCCC
>NW_011347866.1:0-4018 GCF_000735185.1 Notothenia coriiceps
AGGTTTGTGTTCCTGACATGTATTAAAATATGCACATATTGAAATAGAGACATGCCATTTCAGAAAACTTGTAATACAAAAAACAATTGTCTTAATGCAAGTAATTAACTTGAGAAATGTTTTGCCGATATCTTTAAGTTTAAAAAAATTACTCTATTCACCGGTAGTGTCTCGCCTTAACTAATGAGACTTCTTCATCACCATCAAGTCCAGAAGCTCACACACGCAACACAATTCACAAATCAGCCACTTTGGTGAGAAACACTGAAGTCTGTCTGTTGGCTTAAGACCAAGAGATTTCTGGCAAGAGCCGAACAAAAAGGTCAAAAGACGGAGTAGAATAATTTCTGGTGAACGTCTGGCAGGTTAAGCTGGAGTGCAGCTCATTGCTACCCAGGTCGAATAGGAAAAGCTATCAGACGCTGACACTGAATAATCGCCCGGTCGGATTCTCTGTGAGAATTCTGACATGTTTTGGCATCTGAGATGAGAAAAAGGCTTTTAAAACGCCACATAAAAGAGTGTGTGGTCTGTGTTATTGCTTCCCTTTGTCACATATTTCTCAATTCACAACCACATTGTGTCTCACACACAAACACACTCTCTTTATCCAGAAGAAGATTGACCAGAAGCCCTGAAAGCAGATAGAGAAATACCGTTTATACGCTCATTCATAGAGGATGATATTATCAAGGTGTTTTTCACTGTGAGGGATTGAAATATATTGAAAGCAGAGAATATCAGGTGACTTGAGGCTTTTCAGAGATATGTAGTCATGCAGGCTTTGGGTCAGGGCCAGAACTGACACAACAGGCAGCATGAAGCGTTTAGGCAGGATGTAACTGTCACAGAAAAGGAAATAAGCCTAAAAAGTATGAACGAAATGATAAAGAAACTATCAGAAACGATATAAGGTTGCTTTCTGTGCATCTTTGTACTTAAGAGCATTTCATGTCCATGTTGTGTTTCCCAGCAGTTTGTCATGGAGGAAATCTATCAAAAATTAGATAAGGACAAAAAAGATTGGTGGGAAATGTGCAGCGATAGTCTCGACAGCAGGTGTGAATAATAGGTCAATGGTTAAGTCCTTCTTTCCTACAGATCACTACAGAATAACATGTTATAACCATCACTGAAACCTATATGTAATACTTGAAATGTTGTTTTGATTTGCTCTTAGCATGGACAGTGAACAATTGGACCACGATTAGGGATGTCCCGATCACCTTTTTTTGCTCCCGATCCGATTCCGATCATTTGATTTTGACAATTTGCCGATAGTGATTTTTCCCGATCCGATCTTTATGCAATGCATTAAGAGAAAAAAAATCATTCAAGTTGTTCCTTAAGGTTATTTTTTTATTTAAATTGGATATTCTATCCAACATGGATATAGCTTCTTTCTTTCACAGCAGCATTGGATCAGTTCAGTTGTGCAGCATTGGATCAAAACAAAATAAAGCTTTCAGTACTCGTTAGCTTACTGCTACAATTAGACACTGCGCCCTGCCCACTCTGTTGCCAGATTTGAGAGAAATAAGCAACCAGGTCTATGAAAACAAGCCCCAAAGAAGCAACACATACATGATGTTGTGTAATTTGAAACCACAACTAAGGTCTCAGGATGACTTTAAGACTTGAACATGGTCATTTTTGTTTTGTAACATTAAATACAAAATATAAAAAAAAGTATTTGAAAAAATAAAAAAAAAAAAAAGAAATCCCGATCCCGATTTTTTTCCTCCCGCTTCCGATCTTTTGAAAATCACGTGATCGGCTCCGATCCCCGATCACGTGATCGGATCGGGTGATCTCTACCCTCAACACATTTGGAAGAAACAGATATACACTTACTGTCTCTTTCGAGTTGGATCAATGTGCCTATAGGCAAAGGGCTGCTATTAAGTCTGAATNACTTAAAAAAAAGTAGTTAAAAAAATAAAAATAAAAATCCCGATCCCCGATTTTTTTCTCCCGATTCCGATCTTTTGAAAATCGGATCGGGACATCTCTACCCTCAACACATTTGGAAGAAACAGATATGGACTTACTGTCTCTTTCGAGTTGGATCAATGTGCCTATAGGCAAAGGGCTGCTATTAAGTCTGAATGTTTTTATTGGTGAGTTTTAATCTATGCTTTGCTGACAAAAAACCCAAGAGATGAGAGAAAGAACAAGAGACTAATGGATACAGCCAGTGATAAAGAGAGGAGGGAAATGGAATTAAAAGAGACGGATAAAACAATCAGACAGAGAGAAGTGTAAAGACAGAGACATGCCTATGATGGACAGAAACATGGAGATGGAGTGAATGAGAGGCATGCTGTGAATGAGAGCGAGGATAAGGGTGGAGGTGTATGTTGGACCACGTAAAATCGCTTTGTGCCAGAATTCCTCCAGAGTGCTGGCACAGTGAAGAGACTGAAAGCAGCGTGAAGCCAGACAGACTGTCTCCTGGTTTTCTAACTGAATGTAAGATGGTGCACGATTTAGAGGAATAGCATACTGTATTAGCTGATGTTCACGGGCCATGAAGAGGTCCAACACTATAACAAAGTCCTGTATCTTCCTATCTTTACTCTACTATTATGTCATTATATATTTAATATTCAGTTTCACAGAAAGTGATTAGCTTGGTCACCTTTCTCATTTTCATTTGCCAATAGATTATGACCTTAAGTCAGAATTAAAAATAAGTACAGCACACTTTCTGTATAATTATTTTGATTCCTAAACGGGACTACTGAAGATGTGAATGCATTTTGTTCAATAGATGTTAGAAGTAAATAATTCAGACAAACATCCTTTTTCTGGCGTGTGTTGCACATATTGTCAGATTTTGACTTGACCCTGCTTCCTTCTCTTCCACTTTCCTCCTCCGCTTCTTCTGTTGCTGGGTTGTGGCTCTTTGCCAGCCGACACTTCTGCATTGCTTCAAAGACTTGATTTTTAGATTTTTTACTTTTGACTCAATGTCAGATTCCAAGTCAAACCTCATCACTCATTCTTCACCGGTTAGCTTCCCTTATCTATTGTGTTAGCTTGCTACAGTATTGCATGTCATACAGTAGCAAACACCCTGTTAGAAATGTGGAAACAATATTTAAAACAGCTGTCAATTTAGTGATAATATATTTTCTGAAATAAAATGTATGGAGTAGATCAGGGGTGGGGAACCTTTTTCCTCTCAAGGGCCATTTCAATTTTTTCAACATCCTCCGAGGGCCGTACACATTATTGACCCCTGCTTAAAAAAACTAAAATCACAGCCCATTCATTTGGCCTTTCTTTCATGCTGTGCAAAGAAAAAGCAACCTCTTAATCCAGATATCTTACCATGACTCGCGCATGCATGCATGCACGTGCACGGTTGTGGCATGACCACCCAAACAGAAAGATATGGACACAAGATGTGTGCAAATGTATTTAGTTTTCTATCCATGTGAACATGATTTAAGTGGGGGGACCTCACCTCCTCTAGGGGGGTCCGGAGGCATGCTCCCCCGGGAAGATTTATTTTTAAATGTTGAAGTTAAAAGCATCAATCTGCTTCACTCTGAGAGCAACATTAAGAGATCTATGGATACATCTCTCAACACCCATATGAAACAGAACTGTAAACAGATTTATTTTTCTTTATGGATATTTTACAAATCACTCCCCTTTCAAACTGTATTCTCGTTTATTAATCATAACTTTGTTTTACTGTCATATAGTATTTTATACCTGTTTACTTTATTCTCTTGTTTTTGTAAACTATAATGATCATATAAAGATGTGCCTTTACCTCACTGGTTGGAGAAAAAGCTTCTTATATTCGTTAGCATAGCTAGCTAACCAGATGCTAATAACAAAGAAGTTATTGACTGTATGATCAGTATGACAGATTGATAGATCGCAACCGGGCTTACAACTAAAGGCACAGCCACGTGTACGGCTCCTTATGGATACTGCAATTTGTGAAGTGCCGGAGCCGCGTTCTGGTGCCCTCCGTCAGAACTGCACCCCTGTCAGACGA
>NW_011347867.1:0-5106 GCF_000735185.1 Notothenia coriiceps
TGTTAAGGCTGCGGTCATCTCTCTTGGTTGTGCAGCGTTTCCTGCCACATTTCCCCCTTCCAACAGACTTTTTGTGGATGTGCTTTGAAACTGCACTCTGTGAACAGCTTGCTCTTTGAGAAATTTCTTTTTGTGTCTTACCCTCCTGATGGAGGGTGTCAATGACGGTCCTCTGGACAGCAGTCAGATCAGCAGTCTTCCCCATACTTGTGATTTAGTTTACTGAACCAAGCTGAGTGTTTTTCAAGGCTCAGGAAACCCTTGCAGGTGTTTCGAGTTAATTAGACGATTCAAGTGATTCGTTGAACACCCTACTAGTATACTTTTTCATGATATTCTAATATTTAGAGATAGGATATTTGAGTTTTCTTAAGCTGTATGCCATAATCAGCAATATTAAAATAATAAAAGGCTTGCAATATTTCAGTTGATTTGTAATGAATCCAGAATGTATGATATTTTTGTTTTTTTAATTGCATTACAGAAAATAAAGAACTTTATCACAATATTCTAATTTTCTGAGACAGTCCTGTATACACACTCTGAATGTGAACAGGGATGATGTATCTTTCATAATACACCATATTTAATTTGAAATGTCACTTCAAATACTTTACAATACAATTTGGTGTTGGTAACGCGATTGACAAAACACATATTTGTATGTTGATTATTTTCAGAAAATAATTAAATAATAAGATAGCCTGAGATGGCACCACATATTTTTCTGACAAGTCAGAGTCTACTCAAACCAAACAAGTCCTTAAAGACAATAAAAGTAATACTTTGAAAATCTGATTTTCAGAATGGAAAATGGCACGTTTTCATAGAATGACCCACCAACAGTATGACCTTCAACTCAGTTGAATTGAGAACATCCTGATATGGCCTCCCTAAACTTCCAGAATGCTCCTTTCATTATCACCAAGCTCAACCCCTCCCTTTCTCCTCTCTCTGTGTTTAAATATAAAACTCAAACACTTTCTGTTGGGATCTTCTTACGTTTTTTGCTCATGTGTTGTCACATTGGGAACAAGTTTGTTCAGTTACTTGTGTCTTCATTGCACTGTGTTTAGCTCTCGGGTATCAGGTGGCCTGGCTCCTCACACCTTTAGCGCTGACTTATTAACACACTATCTTGTTTGTATAGTCATTTCATAAAAGTGGTGTGAAAGTAACAATTAAAAACACTTTTATAAATAGCAGCCGGTGCAGTTTCCTTGAATATTGTCATTGCAGGGAAGTTACCATCGTATCTGTACAGAGAATAAACCAGGATTCCAAAAACAAATGAAAAAAGAGTTTAACCAAATCAATGCTATGACATTTGAATAAGTATACAATGGAATGAACAAACAGTTTATCCAGAGTGCACTGTTGCTGATAAAGATGTGGGAGATTTCAGTTGAGATACAGGTACAAATACAGAAACACAAAAACATCCAATCACAATGCCTCGTGTTGTTCCTCAGTCGTCTGCAGTTGAAAGTGTAGAAAATTCACAAGAGATGATTCATGTGGAGATAATTTCACACTGCAGGCAGTGCGTGTCGTTCTTTGGTTATTCTGTTGTGGTCTTATGCCGATGAAATGAAAGTGATGCTACAGCGATTTAAAGGGTGGGGCACCTGCGACTCTCTAAGTGTCCACATTTTGTACTCAACTGCTTTAGAGAGACAAAATAACTCTTAAGGCAACATGTTGGATATTATTGCATAAGAGACGCAATGTCCATTCCATTTGTAGTTTTATCGCATTCTTGTCAGTGTCTGCTGACGGCATGTTGTTGTGTTAAATCGCTCAGTCAGGTAAATAATATCACATTTAGTTGCAATGCTTGTGGGAATACTTTTGGTTTTGAGTAGAATCCTTTTTGAAGTCCAAAACATGCCATTCCAATTAACGGCTGAAATTGAATTCAAATGTAACATCTTTACAATGGTCGAGAAACAGCAACAGAATGTCTAAAATGCAAAACATGTTTCTTTTTTATAAAGAAACATTCCCTTTTTTTTATAAAGGGAATACTTTTGGTTTTGAGTAGAATCCTTTTTGAAGTCCAAAACATGCCATTCCAATTAACAGCTGATATTGAATTCAAATGTAACATCTTTACAATTATCGAGAAACAGCAACAGAATGTCTAAAATGCAAAACATGTTTCTTGTTTATAAATAAAAGGGAACATGTTATTGTTGCAAATTTCAAAGTACGGAAGAGGATTAGGTCCACATGTAAAAACATGTATTCAGATATGACCAAAAGTACATTTGTTTAATCTTTTAATTCACGAAAGCCATAATTCATACTTTAATCTCAGAACAAAAAAAAAGTCACTTTTGCTCTGGTGTCAGCACATTTTTCTCATGTGGCCATCATCCTCTTCAGTCAAAAAGCCACTTGGATTGCATCGAATGAAAACATATAAAGGAAAGTTAAACAAAAACCTTAAAAATCTACTTCAAATCTAGTATTTATTCACTTATAGCGAGCTCAGTATATGCCATATTGACTGTCCGTATTGCCTTGGGATGATGGTGATGATGATGATGATGATGATGATGATGATGATGATGATGATGATGATCTGAGGAGGAGGAAGAGGAGGAGGAGGAGGAGGAGGGATATCTCCAGTTAATAACCCCAACCGCTCTGCTGTCAGCATCATGCTCTCAGAATGTACCGGGACCCCCTCAGCGGAGCTGCGTCGTGATGAGTGTCCGCGGGCAGAGCAGCAGCCCGGTGCCGCGTCACATCCCCTCCATCTGACCGAGTCCTGCACGCGGCGCTGCGCGGTGTGATCCGGAGCTTTGGCACACACACTGAGCCTCTCTCTGGAGCTTTCTTTGCTCCGACACATCCCTCCGAGGCTTCTCTCTCCGTCTTCCTGGGGATTTGAAACTTGAGCGACTTTTCCGCCGCAGGCAGAGAACAAAAGGCGGACGCACGGAGAGTGTCGGAGCGGTGAATGTAGCGGTGGGCTGCGGTCAATCTGCGGGGCGCACAGCGGTGCCGCGGAGAAGAGACGCACCAAGTCCCCCCCCCTGGAGTCCCGGACACCGCGAACATGCTTCTCCTCGGGATTGCAATCTTCCTCTCAGGTAGGTTCAGTGATTATATCATGATAATATAAGGGGGAACTCTTTGGGGTCTTTGTCTGATGAAGTTGCGCAGACAGGGTGGAGAGGGGTCACACTCCACTGGCTCTCTCATTGTTTTCTCGGAAGTATAGAGAGCCTCTTTTTGTTATATTCACTCCGCTGAGGTGCATTTTGTGGCTCGTGTGGTCAATTTCACGCTCCTGGAGCCACGGGGATGGAGAGAAGTGTTTTTCCTCCCAATTTGAGTGAAAATAAAATATATTGGCTGGTACTGACTTTTTAAATCCTCGAGTATAATGCTGCCTCAATAGTTCAGTGTTAATCTGAGTTTAGTTTAAAGATAATCTGATCTATTCTTCCAGAGCGCCAGCAGGTTACGCCCTTCCATCAAACTCTCTTGACATGTGGCTTGTTGGATTTCACTTTATTTTCTCATGTACGATCTTTAGAGGACAGCTTGATTTGACTCAGTTTCGAGGATTGATGTGTTGGACTACTTTTTTATTACATGAATTCAAACAGCTGGTCCTCCAGGAAACTAAGTACAAATCGGGCACGAAATTCATTTGTTTCAGTGGTCCATTGATTGTTTGAATTAATGAAGGCATTTTCCATTATTTTTGGATATTGTTTATATCTGTAGTGGACCATCAAAGATGATCATTTTTTAGGTTTATTTTCACTCTGATCGTAACTATTTCATGATGTTTGGAGGAAATTCTTCCGTATACTATATATCCTATTTGTTGTGATTTATGCCAAAAAAGATTTAAATAAATGGAAAGCACCTTTGCTGCATCCCTAAGTGGTTTCTCCTGCAGAGATAATTAAAATAATTTGAATTAAAAACCGAACATAAATTGAGCTTTATGTTATTGAATAATGGTTCTTGACTTTCACGGCTCATGATGCAGGTGGGGCAGTCCGATGATGACCTCGTTACGTCTCTTTGTCTCTCAGTGTGTGTGTTGGGTCAGTGTGTTCGGGCGCCTGTGTGAGTGGGTGGTAAAGGCTTATAAAAAGGGTTTTACAGCTCCATAAACCTTCTCTTTTAGACAACTTCTCCATTGTTGAAGGCACAACAGGGGGCTGTGGGGAAGACCACCATGATGTGTTGAGGGTCACTGGCAAGTGTGAGCCACAGAGCTGAAGGGGGTGTGTTTAAGTTTATTTTACATTACAGTCTGGTAAATGTATGGGTCCCTCAAAGCAGGCTCAACAGTTACAATCTCTCATTCCTGCCGATGTTGATGCAGCCCATCAAACAAATGAAATGTGTAGTTTAAAGGTTGGCCATGGAGTTTGTGCAATAGGGCGTCAGTGTCAGTATGTTGTCTGTGTATATGTGTATGTGTACACTGTGTAAATGTACATAAGTCATGTGTGAATAAGCTATTGTCTTTTATTGTGTCTATGTAGTATTTATGATTTTTTATCAGTTGTGGAACTGCTGGACAGAGTCAAAAGCAGATTTCCTCACGAGGACAATAATATGTATCATATCGTCCTAAGGGTAAGGGTAAGGATAAGGGTAAGGGTCAGTGTACAGAGTGCTAGCCACAGAATAAAATATAGATGTGTGGTCTAAGGCGAAGAGTGAAGTTAGCTTAAAACAGGAGGGTGTACTAATACTATTAACTTATACGGATTACTAATACTACCAAAGTCAGTTTCATAAACCTCCCTCTGAACCGAGTCTCCGTGATCTCCAGCAGTGGCTAGCATTCTCTATGCTTTGGGGATTAACGAGGTAACTAACCAGTAACCACACCACACACAACACAACACACCACACACCACACACACACACACACACACACACCACACCACACACACACACACAACCACACACACACACACCACACACCACACAAACCCAAAACACACACATCATAAGACAATCACAAAAACCCGGTAACGGGACAACCGGTCGAGACAGAGACAAAGTTACACATCTACGATGGCTTGAAATCCCCAAATGGGTATTAACAGCTGTTAAACACAA
>NW_011347867.1:5929-10058 GCF_000735185.1 Notothenia coriiceps
TTTCTTCATATTAACATATTTCTGCTAAAAGCTTTCTGGGACTAGGGATTAAAACATTCAGTAGCCACATTATTGCAATGTCTGCAACCCTCTTTAATATAAAAAAAAATTTTAATGAAAAAGCATAACAACATTTTAAAGCCATAGTCATCTCACGGTAGAAAAAAGAAGACCCTGTGGTATCTCGAAATATTAAAAGAGACAGCGATAGGATTCGAAGCAGCCGGCCTAGATGTCTGCTTTTATGGCGCGCTATGTACTTATCCGAAGGTACAACTATGATATCACCTGGTTCGAAGTGAAGGCGTGCACGTATCAATAAAAAATGCAGGGAACCCTCACTTGCGTCTTGCGGTATATCGGAGGAGGATCCTTGAATAACTGAAATAGAAGGGAAAATCACCTTAAGTTAAGAGGTCACGACCTTCACGCAAGGCTAACGAAACAGAGGGAGTTTTCATTGAATCAGTGTTAGTGTGTGTGTCGGGCGGTGCAAGGGAGAGTGTCAGGCGAGATAGAGATTGTATTGATTACATTTTGTGGGAAGCAAGACCGGGCGCCAAAGAAGCGGTCGTGGAAATACAACAACTGTTACCTTTCGAAGGAAAAGTGCGTAATGAACGAGCCTAAAGCTGCATCGCCATTCTCGTCTGAGATCTCCATGTAGACTCGCCATTTTTATTGTCTGAGCGATATCGAACACAAGAGCCGCAGGTTAAATTAGGGAGTAGCAGGCGGCCTTCAAACGGTGGGAATCGACCCTGAGCTCACCACACAGGTGAAGCCTTCCCACTCATCCCCATGGCCTTTGGAGCAAACAAAGTCTCGAGAGCTCAGGTGGTCCTCCCTGGAGGAGTGTGTGCCAGCTCTCTCCCATGGACCTGCAACAACGTACCAATTATCTGTGGAGGAGCGTGATGTGTTTACTGGATAGAGTGAACGTCTTAGCTCGGTCATCTCAGATAATTCACTGGATAGGCAAAGACTGAATGGAAATTACCGAGAGTGGGGAGGACAGAGCTTCTCCGTGCACCCTGCCCCCTCTCCTGTAGATCAACTCCCAGATACCAAGTCCGTCGACCACCTCAATCTCACCATGTTGCAAATCGACACAATCAAACTCCCCTTCATCAGCACTGCTTTTCGTGTGCACACAGAAGGATTCCACTTGTATTTCATGATCCACACTTGATTTCATGATCCACATCTTGTGGTTTTTAAATGTAACACAAAGTGTTCCGTTGTCATATACATGTAAGATAAAATCCAAATACAGAAAAAAGTTTACATAGTATTTTTGATCCACACATTTGTGTTTTTCCATTTAAAACCTCTGACCTGCAAACCAACCGCTTTCTGTGCACGGATCGCTGTGCATTCGTGTGTGGGTTATTTGAGATTCCCCTGAAGGTCACCCGATTCGTATTTGTAATTTTTTCTATCTATAGCCAATCAGATGTCTCCTCCATTCTAAGCCAATCACATGGGAGCGCCCCTACGAGGGTATGATTTCTTGCGTTCATGACGTAGCGCTCCATCTCAGGATACCTCCACTCGCCAGCGCCACTTTCCGAACCATTAATAAATGCTTGTGTACACAAAAACAGCAGGCAAAACCGTTTTAAATGTGTGTTTCCTGTATGGCGAATACAGCTGCTTTATTTATGTCTGTATGAAGTTGATGTGAGTGTGGAGGGAGCAGCTACAGGTTAGCTTAGCCTGATCGATAAGTGGCCTGTACGAAGAAGCCAGTTCAACCCTGGATATCTCTGAGCGATCTGGCTTAACTAACCCTAACAAGCGAGATCTCGCTAAGCTGCCCTACGACGCTGGTTATCAACTCAGTAAATTAACCCAGGGTTTCTGTGTCCAGCCGAGAGCGCAATCACGTGAAAGGGGCGGGCCCACTGACCGACCAGAATACTCTGTGAACGTGAAAATTAATAGAATATCACCTCCCATCTTCAGAGCGATCTGACTATTATAACATTAGCGTTAAAGGTCACATGTCATGGCCATTTCCACTGATCATAATTCCATTGTGGAGGTATACTAAAATAGAAAAATACTGTGCAATTTTCCAAACTCACATTGGTTTTGCATACAGCATCTCTGTAAAGTATGTGTATTCAGCAGTATTCACTTTCTCCACTAAACGGCTCACTGCAGCTCCTCCCCCCCTCCGTGATTTCCTTGTTTAGCGATACACAGCCAAACACAGCCAAACTCAACCTGAACACACACAAAGTCACAGCCGAAATAAAAACAATAAGTGTGGCTTGATATTGAGGAATAAAAAGGTTTATAGGTTGATAAACGCTGTGAGAATGGGTCTGCAGAGAGAATTTCGCTCGATCCCAGCTGTCTGTTATCAGCCTGCAGCACGTAGCAGAAATCAGCAGGGCTGCCTGCACTGAGTGTGTGTGTGTGGATTGGTCAATTTGGACCAATCAGCGGGGGCTTAACGTAACGGCTCCGCGGACGTAACGTAACGGCTCCACGGATTGGCCCATTTAGTTCCGGGTACGTGCTTTCATAAGCACGTACCCGGAAGAATCAAATGGATGATGACGTCATGATGACGTTTCACCAACGAGGCGTTTTGGGGAGGTATTTTCTGTTTTAGAGTTTTACTCGCAACAGGGTGTACTTTGAGGGTTTTGACTCTGCACACCGTTTACATGCAGAAAAACCTTCATAACACACAAGGGGACGGGTAATAACCGGAAAAGCATGACATGTGACCTTTAACTTAAACATTTAAAAAACATATCTTCCCTGTGGAGCATGCCCCTGGACCCCCCTAGAGGAGGTGAGGTCCACCTCTGCCCACACCCCCTGTCAAATTGTCCCACCCACATTGAGGATGCTTCCTACGCCCATGTTTTATTCCATGCGTCAAGTCAGGCAAATTGGGTCCAAATGTTATTGCATCAATGATCTGTTAAAATTAAAATCACTAAATATATGCTGTAACTATTTTGCTCTAGGCAACTCAAGGGCTCAGGTAATGTGATTACTATATGAATAATTGTCCAAAATAACATAAAATGCATGGGTTTTTTGTTAAGCAACATACTTTTTTTTGTTAAGCAAAATCCTTTCGCCGCCGGCCGGCCGATACATGCCGTGCATTAAGTGGGCCTGTCTGTCCATTAATCCCCGGGCCACTTTTTCCCCCCAGTCCGCCCCTGCTCAGAGGCTCAGCTTCTCACTCACAGTGACAGGTCATATTGGCAAAATAGTGTTCTAAATCCTAATAAGTTCTGACATTCATAACATGTTTATCTTCAGTTTTCCAGAACCACAAATCTGAAACAAATGTGTTAGTACTATGAATGTTATGTACAATTGTTTAATTGAATTATCTCAATATGATGGGGATAACATCATCGTTTTAGGTTTACTTGTGCATTTGTGACTCTTAATATTTACTCAGTTTATAAAGAAGGTATGCCTTATTCTCAGAGTTGCATTCCATCAGCTGAAGGATTCCACTAGGAATAAGAGTTATTGCAGTTGGATATTCCCTAGATGGAAAAACAGAGTTTCGATCTGAGTGATCCTAACATTTAATATAGCAGGTATCGCCTTCTCACTGGAAGTGTTCAGAGGTCTGTTATTTTCTCGTTTGTAAAGGGACCTATCAGGATTTAGTAACATTTGAAGGAAACTGCACCCACAAACGAAGCAGTAGTTAAATATGATTATTTTCAATTATTAATTACTCATTAATGCCATAGGAAAAAGAGCGTTATAGTTATAAGAATCCCCCCATTCCACACCGTGCTACATGCTTGGATATTCTGTATCAGCTGGTTGCAGATCTTCATATAAACTGCATGATGTACATGAGGGAAATACTCTGTACGTCCTGTGCGTCCTTCTGTACATTTCCACAACTGAAAGTATTTAAAAACGAACACACACACACACACACACACACACACACACACACACACACACACACACACACACACGCACACAACACGACACGACACGACGACGACGACGACGACACTACGACACGACACGACACGACACGACACGACACGACACGACACGCACGACACACACACACACACACACACACACACACACACACACACACACACACACACACTACACT
>NW_011347868.1:0-3598 GCF_000735185.1 Notothenia coriiceps
GTTCAAGCTCCGTGCTAGAGCTTTTCAGGTTCAGAACCGGTTCTTCGGTTTAGCTCCGGCTCTTTTCACACAGCCCAAAGTCCGACTGGTGCTGCGTCATCGTTTGCGTCATGACGTAACCGTTTGCGTGCCTGCTTCATAAAGCCAAACCGCGCGGAAACCCCTCACAGCTCACACCGACGACAACAACAACAACAACAACAATGGCCGATTGTGCTCCAGCTTCCTCTGTACCTCTTCGGAAGACCAGATTCGCAGCAGGTAGCTGGTCTCTTCAGTGGACCACTGCTGCTTGTTAAGTTTCTCCATCGTTGTGTACAAACTGGATAAAACGCCGGCTTTTTGTTGTTGTTCAGGAGTTGATCCCGCCCCTGCCCCTGCCCCCGCCTCGACGTAAGCGTGACATATGCGGTGCTTTTGCTCTGGCCGGACAATGTTTTGGTGCTTGAAACGAACCGGATTCCGGAGCTAAGAGGCTGCTCCGCTGCGGTGTGAAGAGGAAAACCCGGTGCTTTTCAAGCTCCATCTCCGAACCGGCCCTGAAACACCGTTGGTGTGAATGAGGTATAACTGTCACGTTTGAAGGGACGAAATCGTGACATCTTCACGTCTCCCAGCATGGTAAATTGTCACATGTTCACATCTTGCTGTGATATTGGGTTGCATGCCACATATGAAGAGATGCATGGAGGGCACACCGCACCTCCAAGGGCACATTACAGGGGCAATGGAAAGATGTGGGCTAAAAAGAGTGCACACACCACCCAGCCACAGGAGGACACCAGACAGGAGGGACAAGGGAAAATAAAGAGCTGCAAGATCTGCCCAGCTGGCAAAGACCGAAAAGCCAGCAGCTGGTGTTCCAAGTGAAGCAGCTCTGTGTGCAAGGGCACAGACTTGTGATCATCATTTGTGAGGTACTTACATGGCAATTTGCGCAATCAGTTTTATTTTATTTGTATTCAATCATTGTATACATTCACCACAGTACAATAGTTACGCGACAGAAACAGTTAACACTGTGGTCCTTTGGATGATATATGTTATTTGTGAGTGTGAAGAAGTGACAAATAAAGATTTCAAATATTAAATGTATTGTTTGGTCCAAATCACTGATAATATAATATTTTGTATCCAAATTATTATTTTAGTATGTTTTGATTTATCATTTCTATCACACTTGCATACATGGGTCATTTTTGTGTATCAAAGGGTTAAAATAACTTGCATATTTCCACGGTTTTTTTCTATGACGCACCATGACTCACTAGTTTAACACTGTAATGGGTTGTTTAATGATGGAGCTGACAGTTGAGGCCACTTATCATTTCGAACCCACTTTATATTGGTGCCCGGATTTAGGAAAGTATAATCCAAATGTTTTTGTTCCACAGTTCTTCTCTTCACCTGTTTTTTAATCACTTTATTATGCAATTGACAAACATACAAATGTATGTTTCACAACAGCTCAATATGTAACCTCTCAAACAACTGTTGTTTTTTAAATAACTCTTTCCCTTGTTTGCAGACAGCTTTAAAGAATTCTGCTGAGCAGCTAAAGCTAGTTTAATTAATCAAACTAAATGAACGACACGTTTGAATATGATGGATCCAGTCTGCAGAGATCAATGGACAGCACATCAGCAAACATGCAGTCATAACGTTTTTATAGGGTCAAGGTCACAATCTGAACTTCATCGTATCCTCCTTCATTTTTTTATCCAACCTTTATTTCCTTATTTAACGCTGTAGCAGATACATGCAGCTCATCTGATTAGATTGTTATCTGCTCTCAGATCTCCTGAGATAATGGCCTTGACGTGACACGGAGCTTCACACACAGAAGGATACTTAACATTTACTGCGTGCTGCACCAAGGACACATGTCAGATGGAGAGAAGGAGATAAAGGCAGTTAAAGACGTGATAAGACTTCCTCTGAAGGGCACCTAGAAGTTTTTCTGATCCTTCCTCATTCCACACCGTGAGGATGTATACGTACAGAACAACGCTCCACACACACATTCACACTTTATGAGACACATGTGTGAATCCTCACAAAGCTTTTAAAGGGATAACTTGTGTTCTCCTTTGAAATCAGTTGAAGGATTTGATTTGGAAATATTACTGTAAGATAAATGTGATACACTGATAAGATTGTGGGCATGGTTTGAACTATAAATGCCATTCTTTACTGCTTTGTTCAGGATATCCTCTGCCATGACAAACCTTCGCAACATATGGCTATGAAAAATATATTTAAAATATCAATACAATAATTATCATAACAGAATACAAAATATAAATAAAAAAAATAATCTGGAAAATCCCATAATATCAAAGGTTTGGAAATATGAGTAGGCCTAGTGCAGTTGAAATATTTATATTCAGTGTATTACCCAGATCCCCATTACTTTACTATTTAAAGCATAGTATTTATTTTTGGTTGTTCTTTCTCAGAATACATATATGTCTTCCCATTCTGTATATGTGGCATTATTTGAGGATCCCAAGACTAGATTTTCATCACTAAAACCACACTGTATGGTGTATGTGTATGGTAATATGACATTAAAGCATTTGAATATTTAAATCTTTGAATTACATTTTGCGGCAACTTCTTTTTAAAAAATGTGGCTTTTACGTAAACAGAAACATTTATTTTTCTGCAGAGTTTTCATGATGTCTTAGATAAGCATGGCCGAAACAAACAGCATGATGGATCCTCTGCCGCAGGTAAACATCTTACTCTTTAGTGTGTTATCTGTTAGCAGAGCCTCATCCCCCAACTTTACACCTTTGACGTCAACCTTTTCCAAAAGGATTCTGAATAATTGTCCCTATCCCAAAGAAATGTATGTCATATATTATTATTCCTAAAGGATGTTTAGTTTTTAATGTTGGCACATTAAAGGTGTCCTAAGAAAAACACCATTAAACTGTCATATTCTGCACATTTCTTATACTACATACATATAAGAGTATAATACATATGTATAATATCAGTTAAAATAAGTGCTTCAACATAGTTAACATTGTTGGAGGTATACACACATATTGATAGATGTCTTGTAATGCACTGTTGAGGAACCTGCGACCCAAGTTTTTCATTCATTGCATAACTACACCATAGTTGTGTATATGATATGTCAATAAACCTTAGAAAATCTTGAAATCTTGAAAGGGATGTGCAAAATAGTCATTATATAGAGTCTTTAATGAACTGTTAGTAGAAAAGAACGAGTAATGAATATACTTTATAGGGATCCTATTAATATCTAATAATAAAAATAATAAAATTCAATAACGTGCTTTAACCACTAGGTGTCCCTTTATATCAGCTGTGCACCGTTATGGTGTAAATACAGCCTACCAATTGGATCAAATATAAAAGTCAGCCGAATTAGTGTTGATACTGCAAGGAGACGTATTGTGTGAAAATAAATGTAAGATGTTGTTTAATTGATGATATATTTATGATCCACGTCACGTATTCAGTTTTGGCGGCATTTCTTACAGTTTGTCAAAAGGTCTTCTGATCAGGGCTCTATAAATAAATATCTACGGCAGATATGTAATATTTAATGCAGCCGAACCGT
>NW_011347869.1:0-3132 GCF_000735185.1 Notothenia coriiceps
ATCCAGCCCTGCACATAACTTTTTTGCCCTGGTTCTCAAAGGAGCACCTGGAGATGTTGCTTGGTGCGCATCCTCGCAGCAGGGAGCGCATGAAGCAGACCCTTCACGCGTCTTACCAGTTCTTATGCAACTCGCAAATATCTCTCTCTTCTATCTCTCTCATGTCTCTCTGTCTCTCTCAATGTTGGTGCGCAAATGCGCTTTTTTCAAATGATCCGGTGCTCATTTTTTGGCGGTGGTGCACCAGTTATGTGCAGCCCTGCCTATAGAGTTGTATTAAGTACCGGTGGATAGAGTTTGCTTCGTTTATGCATAGGGTAGATTATTTTCATTTTATTTCTTTTTTTGTGTGTGTATTGTTTACATTTTGGATTTGCATGGCGAGCTACTTATTGAGAGCCCCCTGTTGGAGACCCCTGCCTTAAATTAACACATCCACTTGTCAATTACTGAGTGTACTGCCCAGAGTAGCAGAACTAAGGGTTAGGGCTAGACAATGTGTTTTAAGCAGATGCCAAGAGATACCCTACGTCAAGTGAAAACTATCATGGCCAAATATCTCTACAATTACTGTTTTATTACAGAGAAGCAATGAGCACTCACAAATTCAAGGTGCAGGTCTGCACAGAAAGTAAAGCCAGTGGTTGTTTGAAAAGGATTTTTTTTTTTTTAATACGTTAGTGATGGGTAGTTCAGACTGAATTACTAAAGCTTCCTAGTGCAAAGAGTTGCTCCATGTCAGAAAATTCGAAGAGATAAAACGTTTTTAACTTTTTAGGCTAAATTAGGAGCTCTCTTAGAGTATTCTCAGAGTGTTTGCAAATAGAGTGGTGGAGTGATGATGTATTGTTGTAGGCCGTCGCAGAAGTTAGCATCGCAAGGCTCCCTCGACAAAATCAAAGGGATTACGCCATTTAATTTCGGTACAGTGCAGAAAACAAGCTCTGTTTATGATACTTAACACGTTTCGTACAACAGGACAGTCTCCGCATATTAAAACCACTTTGTGATTTTTTAAGCCTTGATACAAAAGTCAGGAATCATGGAAAACATCATGGTTGCATGACTGTGCATCACAACTGCTACGCCAAAAGGAAGAGTCATGCCGGCGTGTTGATGTTTAGTCATTTCATTTAGTCACTTGTTAGCAACCTGCGTTTTTTATGAGATATTAAAGTACGGAAATTCACAAGTGAGGTATTTTCTGACATATTTTATTTATTTCGCAGGTCCAAAAAACCATTGAATTGATAATATGCTTAGTCTTTTCAGGGTTTTAGGACTCATTGCTGCACCACTCTAAATGGCCCCCGATGTATGATCACAATGCCCATTCAGGAATTTGATAGACGATTGTTGATCATAAACAATTTGTTTCAAAGCTTATCAAATTAAATGACGAGCATGCTCAAACAGACGCATTCACATCAGTCCACTTTGATCTCCTGCCTGAGAAGTTTCCTCGACTTTAATGGTCTAAACACAAACTCCATAGCAACGGAGTGAGTGTCTTCTTGAGGCAGAGTGCGTTTAAGTGGCAGGAGGGGAGAGGTGGGCAAAAATAATAGACTGCTAGGCTTAACAAGGAGGGAGTCGCTACACTGCCGCTGCTCTGGGTAACATTTGCCATTAGTGATGGTGTTTGATGTACTACATGCAGAGCACAGGCCAGGATGCTGTGCATTATGCATTATGTTGGGATCGGTGTTGGTGTGTTGGGGGCAGTGGGCAGATAAAAGAAAGAAAGGAGCTAAGATACCTGAACCTGAACTTGACAGCTCTGGCAATAATATTTAGTAACAGTAGCCGAGAGAGGGGATGTGAGTATAGGAAAGAAAAGGGCGAAAGTGTACTGGTAATTAGTACAGTTGTTATACGGTCCCTGGGATGAACCTTTAACAGCTGCTAAAGAAACTCTGGCCCCCATTACCCCTGCTGACTATAGTACACACACACAAACAAAAGCACAATATAACTTTAAACGCAGATGGAGCGAGATACAAATCTGCAGCAGGCTTGGGGAGAAACGGATGAAACGGGATTACATGATCACGATACAAGAAAAGGTAACTGTATCCCCTTAGATTTACATAACAAAAGAAGAAATTAGATTACTGTTACATTTCAAAAAATCTGGATTACTCGGAGGATTCCAATGTTCCTAAAACAAACATATTGTGTTTGTTGTAACGTGATCCTATTTTATTACGGAGCATTTTCTGTCAACTCAGATTGTATTCCTGCTTTTTTAAACTGTAGTATGTGCACATGTGTTTCAGTGTTGGTGTATAGGCTGCTGTCTGAATATGCTTCATGAAAGGCAGGTTTTCCTATCAATAACATTTGTGAGCTGAGGACACATTTTTGATACTAAATATCTTGGTTACTTCTTTTCTTAGGTAACATTGTTCTGTGTTCCTACATCTTAAATTGAAGTAAAATCCATGTTATTGATATTTGATATTGAGGTTATCCAAAAGTAACTGCAAGTAATTGATACTCAGATTAGATTACTGTAATTAGTAATTGCAACGGAATACATTTTTAGTTACCCTCTCAACCCTGCCAACGTGCAAAGACCCCCACACACACACCAATAATAAAGCCAGTGAGTTTCCATTGTTTCCCTTTATGCAATCATCCCGGTGTCCCTGTTCTTCTTCACTACTGTATGCACACTCAGTGGCAGTCAATGTATCAAGGCTCCAGCTTGCTGCGGGACACATTCTGCCTCCGTCCGCTTCATTTTCCTGCTGCACCTACCTGCACCATCCCATGCCTGTCTAATTTACCAGGCAATTTCGAAGGAGCCACTGTGAGCCGCAGAGGGTACTGAATGGAGTTGTAGCATGACTTCTGTTTGGCTTGTTTTTCTTGTGCTGGAGCTCTGAGACACCCTTTTCCTTCAGGCTCCATTGAACATGTTCAGATGAGCAAGTTTATCATAATAGCTTCGGTTTCGTAAACCTTTTTGTCAAAAATAATTTGTGTCCTACATTCATCCTTCTCTGGTATGGCCAGTATGGTTAGGTATGGTGGTCTGTCATATGCATTCGAATATTCATGTTCAACTTCTTCTGTGTCTTCTGTGTCGAAACTAGCATTGGGATCCATGTTTATTAATACGTTACA
>NW_011347870.1:0-3421 GCF_000735185.1 Notothenia coriiceps
GCATAAGAACACATATTATTCTAATACGGGTCCTTTTTGACCCACTTAAGGAAGAGTGTGGGTCCAGTCACTCTAAGGGCATCTAAGGGTTAAAGAAGCACCATTATCCCATCATTGACTTCACTGTCAGCTGCTCTTCTTCTCTCTAATATCATGATTGAAGAAAGTTGCATGAATATTGAGAGGCATTTTGTATTCCTAGGAAGTTTTCCACTGTTTTACAAGATCAGAAATCACTAGACTCTTGAATAGTAGTGTGCAGGAATACTTGTGTTCCTGCAGTTTGAGAAACCTAGTGTTACCTATTTTAAGAGAGGAGCTCAAAAGAACTCAGTGTGATCCCTTTAGTGTTATCCTTTCTTCTGTTCCTCATCCCTGCTGGGAATCCTCCAAACAAGATGAGAAGCTGTGGAGGTGTGAGTGTTAGTAAGGCAGTGTCTTACTGGATTCACTGTTGTTTCACCCCCATGGAATTGTTATTTGATAGTATAAGAGGAAAGCAAGAGGAGGTATGATCCTTTAAATACTGAATCCAGTTTAGTGTTACACATGGGGGACAACGTTACGCACTTTGGTCTTCTTCAGCAGATCTCCAGTGATTGTTTTCACACACACACACACAGATTACTGAGCAGCGCTACTTGTTTCTATTCTGGGTTTGATTGTGTTCTCATATGTGACTGTGACTCACACAGTGCTTGCGTGTGGCTTGCATAGTTGTACAGTTTAGAGTAATACAGGCACGAGTCCTAAAACCAGGCATTTTGTTAATGTTTTACCACTTCCAGTTCCCTCAACTCAAAGTCAATGTTTTTATAATGTGTTTTTTGTGAGTTGTCTGAAATAAGAGATTTTCACGTTTTGTTCTACGACATAAAATACATCAGTAAATACCCCAAATCTTTGGTTATATAGTGGTGCATACAATAGTCCTGAAACATGGAAATTAGATAGCATTTTAGACATTTCGGTGTCTTGTCTCTTTTTTTATCTTGTTGCCTGAAATAAGGTCTGTGGTTAACACCAGATTAAGAGATTTTCACATATTGTTGTATAACATTGTTAGATAGCCATATCCCTGGAAGTATTTGGTTTATAGCCTTATGATTGCTTTTTACTCCTAGTGATTGCATTTACGCTTAAAAAATCAGCAAGTGGTGTTAATACGTGGACATTATCCTGTTCAACAAATCATGTTAAGTATCATAAATACAGCATGTGTATCCTATTTGCTTTTTGGCCTTGCAACGCTGACTTCTAGTTCGTCCTAAGCATATCAACACTGCACCACTCTATACACACTAGCTGGTGGGCTATACAGTAGCAGGTTACTTCCACTCAAACAAAGTGGATGTTGAACGTTATAGAGTTTCAAAACCCCTCCCTAAAAAAACCTCCATGCAAGCACTTGAGCCCCCACATTGCTGTCAAGAGATCGGATTCACTTGCAATAGCCTTGGTCTGGTGAAAAAGCCCACAACAGCAGCCACAGTGCTGAAGTGTCTCACTGTGCATTAACAAGAGAGTCTATGTCAGGTGACCCTCATTTGACACAATGGCGCCGTGACTCTTTTTGTGACGGTATAGAAAAGCTTTGTCACTGTTTCACGATGCCACCTTAGCAGTGTTATTCAGGCAGACCAGTTTGAACGGGTGTTTGAGTTCCAGTCTAGAGCAGCAGATTCTTTTTATAGTGTGCCACTATAAGTGTACACACTCTGCAGGGAGAGACCAGAGTCAGTGTCCTACTTCCCAGCATCCTTCGGGAAACGTGGTGTGTAGATGTTTTGTGAAAGTATTTGAGAATAACACAAAATTATCTTATTCAAATAATAAATACAACTTTGCCCTGTAAAAACATATTCACTTTTCCTCGCAGGGAAAACGTGTTTTATAATATTAAATATTTCAGAAAAAATACATACGCTATTTTTTTCTGTTTCTAATTCAGTCATCTTTATACCAAAGCCTATTCATTTCGTACTCCATAATGACGTACGTTTGACCAAATATGTATATACAGTATGCTGACAGCTATTTTACTCTTATTTTTACTCATCTCCTATTTCATAGTCTTTTATTATTATCATTATTATTTTAATTAGTTTTCTTGATTTTATTTTGGATTTTATTAATCTGTGAATCTGTGCTGTCCTGTTTTTCACGCTTGCCCTGTTGCTGCTTGTACAACTGAATTTCCCCACGGGGATTAATAAAGGTCCATCTTATCTTATCTTATTTTATATATGCATACATTGGTTATTTAATATCTTTATTGTAACATTTTTAACTCCATATGCTGCCAGAACTGGAAGTTGATCTGCAAATCTTCAGATAGGGTTTAGAATATTAAGGTCCATTAAATAGCATTATTTAGGCAGTTATGTTTGTATAAATATTGTTTTTATTGTATCTATGTATATTTATTTACTGCACTCACTTTAACTTCTTATGTTCCCGCTGAACAAAATGTGTAGGTATTTAAAAATCAGATTCCGCCTACAGAAATACGTTGTCACTGCGCCACTCTATTTGTCCCATCTTCCCGATTCTACACACACACACACACACACACACACACACACACACACACACACACACACACACACACACACACACACACACACACACACAAACACTGCAGGAATCCCCCCCCGCTCTGTGTTTATGTCTGGTCTCTGAGAGCAGACCACAACACCTGTTTATTGTGTGTGTGTGTGTGTGTGTGTGTGTGTGTGTGTGTGTGACCCACTGGACATGTTCATCTCCAAGGCTCAGCACTTCTAAAGCCCTGTTTTACTCCAGCCTTCCACACCTCCTTCCCCTCGTCCATCATCTGCTGCTGCTGTAGCTCACTGATGTAGTGTTTGTGTGTGTGCAACAAGGCTTAGTTCCAACATGGACAAGAGAGGAAGATGATATAGTTGACAGTGTATAGTTTAAAGGAAAATTAGGCTGTCAAACTACATTTGGCGCTAGGACTTAAAGGTCCCATGTCATGCTTTTCTGCTTATTACCCGTCACCTTGTGCGTTATGAAGATTTTTCTGCATGTAAACGGTCTGCAGAGTCACAAACCCTCAAAGTACACCCTGTAGCGAGTAAAACTCTAACACAGAAAAGACCTGTCTTTGCTGCCCCAGGACGCCTCGTTGGACATTTCTCTTTTTCCATTGTTTTCTTCCGGGAATCCAAATGGACCAATCCGTGGAGCTCCTCACACACACACACTCTCTGAGCGGCGAAACTGTGCTAGTGGAGCCTCGCAGATGGGGGGGTGCTGCAGCCCCCCTCACCGCATCCATGGTGCTCAGGCTGAGTTTCGCCGTGTCTCGCTGTCTTGCAGACCCCACGCAGCAACCAGGAAACGACACCAGTAACCCAGCTCACACTGTCCGCTCCTCACAGCAGCGAGCCGCGCA
>NW_011347871.1:0-3740 GCF_000735185.1 Notothenia coriiceps
TTCGGTTTCACATGCCACCATATTGGTCACAAGTTATCTTGGACAATATACTATAACAATTCTACAAATATAGGGGAAGTGTGTTGATGGAGATTGAGTGATTTCACAGAAAAAAAAGGTAGCTTTTCTGTGCAATCAGTGTGTTTAAAGATACGATCTGAACCACATGGCGGCCCCACCATCAAAATTCTATCACAAGATTAGAAACTGATGAAGTCTTTAAATAGTCTCGCATTACAGCAACTATATTGAGTTTGCATGTTTTGCTGGTGATGCATTAAGAGGTTACGTTTATGTCAATGCTGCTAATGTAACTTTTACACATTTACACAGTTTTCCCATGGTTGAAAACTAAGGGTAAAAAACTGAAAATATAGCCGTTAATGTTGAAAAGAGACATACTGTAGAGGGGCAGCAACACAACTGCTCACCCCAGAGGTGCGGAGATGGATGGAGGGAAAGAGAGAGGGACACGGACATCATATGATGTGTTTCCTTTGACAAAGCTCACTGTGTTTGTCTCTGAAGACGACTGTTGTCTCTGTGAGGCACCATGCATCAGCTGATGTTCTTATATCTAGGTACAGTGTGTGGAGCGGTGGAAGGATACAGGCCTAATCACAATGTTTCAAAGCAAAGGACTGGACTCAGCGTTGTCAAACTTCAGAACAGAATATGCAATTTGCCAACACTAATGGACTTTTAATCAAAACAAACACAGTTGGGATTTGATTACTTCTTAAAGTACAGTAGCCTTTGTTCGTGGGAGTTTTTTTCAACCACCATTTCCAAAGCAGCTTCTTCTATAGATTTCATTGTTCTGGGTCAGGAGTTTTTTAACAAAAACAGAATTATACAAAGAGGCCGGCTCTTATTCAAAACAAACTGTTAAAAACACTAAAAAATACAGTTCTCAGTCGCCAGTTGACTGTCACTAACTTCCCTGAATACGAGACGTCTGATCACTACAATCCTTCATCTGGTTAAAATATATTGAATGCCCAAAATCTAGAAAGTGCATTGTAGAAATCTGGCAAGCCAGTACATGATATCTTTACTTGGTACATTTGATCTAGCAACAGCCCAAAAACTGTAGAATCTAGAAAAAAAATGAAAAGGGGCAAACGTAGGCAAACATAAAAAACGAATAGGACATGCCAGAAAACTGCAGCAACTGGCAAAAGTGTTTTCTTGAGAATAATGTATACCTGCACTGATGTCTAAAAGGGAGCAAGTGTGTGCACAGGTGACTGATAGGGGGATGGTTTAGGGATGAACACACATGGGACTACTGGGCGGCAGGCGAGGAATAGAATGGGTGGAAATGACATTAATATCATAAGGAGCTGAAATATTTTATGGGACAAAGAATATCAAGAATATTCAAATACGCTAGTCAGAGGAGAACAACGGGGACTAAGATTCTGTATTATATACACTATTAAACACACACACACACATCTACAAGTCATTTCCCCTCAGCGAGGTCACACTGCACATTAACCCGGCCCCGCCTCCATTTAAAAAAATCAACTGATCGTCTTCTGACGGCACAACAAACAACATGTTTGATCCTTTTTCATCAAGATCCCAGCATGATGTCACATGCATGGTGAAGGAAAGCTGTGTCAGAAAGTGAGAAACACAAAGTATTTTATTTCACATGCCAGGTATGCCATAAAGCACCTAAAAGGCATTCAAAAAGATGAATACACGTTGAAGATTTGAAGATTTGATCCCCTGACGTGCTGTCCTACTTTCTCCTTACGATACACTTATTGTTCCTAAAAGAATCCAGCCTTAAATTAACTTGAAAACCGAATGTGGACTCATCGAAAAAGCTGTTTCTAACAGTGTGGTTTCTTCGCCATGCATGACAGCATTTTGAACGTTTTGTCCAAGGGGAATAAGGTAATGTAACACCGTTTTGCTGAAGTAGCAACATGCGTTTCATTATGTCCACTATAGAAGCCACGATTCTGCTTTTACAGCAGCAGCATGTGTTTCACCAGGGGCTCCACTGCTGTGCTCACCATGGAGATGAAGGAGAAACATCTCTATTAAAGGTTAAAGCTGGAGAGAAAACCCAATCAATGGCCGGTATCCAGAAAGTCTTTCTTCTCCCTCGTTGTTGGTGATGGATTATTCCTTTCAGGGTCAGGGTATTGACAGAAGAGGGTCCTTGTTTGAGTTATTGACTATTAATGAGAGAGTAATTTACTGCCCAGTCCGCGCCAAGACCCCCTCATCTCACTAATTATCACTTCAGAAAGGCACGTCGGCTTTGAGCTGTCGAGGCAGAAAACACTTAGAGAGACACTTAAAAGACAATCTGATGTATAAGGACAAGATGTTACAGGAGAATGTCACTTCTGTTCTGATTATAAAAACCAATGAAATAGGTTGTATGTGGCACTGTTAGCGGGGCCTGGGACTTCAAAAGGACATTTAATGCTCATATTCAGGTTTTTCAGTATTTTATTTTTTCAGTCTGCTCTGATTGGTTCGCTGGCCGGCTCTGTTGTGATTGGTCAACAGCTTAGAGATGTCCCGCCCCTTAGCCTATCACGTACAATGTGTTGGAGCGCTAGCCAATAGAAGCCTGAGTGTTACGTAGTGATGTTACTACAGTATGTTCTGGATGTAAACAAAGGAGTGTGTGGGGGAAACACTTCCTCTGGAGGGAACACAGCAATGTTATCCTTTGCAGACCATTGACATGCATTCAATAGTCAATACTGTACATTACTATCATATTTAGTTCTAGTATTAGGTGAAATGGTCATGGTATAAGAGGTGTATAATGATCCGTGCTTTCCCAGGAACCCCCTCTCCATCTCCCAGTAATTTTAGGCCATTTGCATGTGTGTGCAGGTTACTTCTGTTCAAGCTGGGTCATTGGCCAGGATCGATATGTGTGTGTGTGTGTGTGTGTGTGTGTGTGTGTGTGTGTGTGTGTGTGTGTGTGTGTGTGTGTGTGTGTGTGTGTGTGTGTGTGTGTGTGTGTGTGTTAGGATAACATCCTCCTGTTGTTTGACGGGTTACATGATAATGAAGAAGAAACCAAATGTGCAACACTGGCAGAAGGGCTTAACATCCCACCAGAATGTAATCACTAATCTCTAATTGACCTAAATGTATTATTTTCGCAATATTTAATACATCATTTTGTTGGATTCTGCCTAGCTCATTAGATTAGTCTACAGTTAGCTACAATTGTATGGGTCCTTTTGTGATAATCAGGAAAGCATATCAGAAGTCACACAGGCTTCATAGCAATACATTCATCATTTCAGTTGTCTCAGTCAAATGAAACCAGCAGAGATGAATAATGAGTGAACAGAGAACATGTTCAGGGTTCATGCACCACAGACTCTAATGACAACTCTCGGATCGCTGCGCACATCGAACACGCAAATCAAACTGTTTTCAGAGGCGGAGCAGGGCTTGAGGCGGGAAAAACCCAATTAATTAAATCTACGACTATCATACACAAAAATATATTTTCGTGTGAAAAAAGTCTATGCACTGATCATATTTTTGAGAAATGTGGCTTTTAATTGCTTTCTTACCAGCAGTAAGGTTAGCTTGAAGTCGCGAACATTAAAACAGGCAGTATCTTCTGCTTCTAAAATTGGAACGTGAATATAAAAGTGCACGTGGAGGCGTTTGGCGCAGTGGGTTGTGCGTTGGTGTTCGGCTCAGGGGAGCACAGGTTCAAACCCCACTGCAGTCAGCAT